>NC_091339.1:2147599-2270099 GCF_038502225.1 Cherax quadricarinatus
CGGTCAGAGAGTCTCAAAACTCCAGTCCGTCGCGTTAGCCACTAGACCAGCTGGTCTAGTGGCTAACGCGACGGGCTGGAGTTTTGAGACTCTCTGACCGCGGGTTCAATCCCGGCCGGGGTATGGTTTCGAAATATGCTTTCAGAGATTTGGGTCAGTGTCCTCATACATGTTATATCTACACATTACTTCTGGACGACTCTTATTTCGATCGCAATGATTAAATCTTTCTTTAATTTAAAACTAAAGATGGATTTAATGCATATTATTTGGCTTACATCTCAGAATAAACGTAGGAAAACACCTTTCCAACCATCAAACTACCGCCTTATTAGCCTGACAACAGAGAGAAAATTATTAGAATCCACAATAACCGACTTAAATATAACATAAGACAATAAAATTGAAAGATGCAGAATAAGGGGATATATGACTGACGTATACAAGTGGAACACAGGTTTAGACTAAAGCTTATGAACAGGGTACGTTGAATATATAACCAAAAAAGAACCCTAGTCAGTGGATTCAGATTACATAAATTTAGTTTTAAGAAGGATATAGTAAAGTATCGGTATTGGTTTAGTACTTAGTTGTAGATGCAGTGAACAATCTGGCAAGTAGGATCACTGAACCAAACCTGGGAAGAGGCTCTTAAGACCCTCACCTCCACCTCTGTCAAAGAAGTTTCAAGAAACTGCAATATTGTCTACAAATTTCTTCGCTGTGTCGCTGGACGAGTGGGGTTTGAGACAGCGAAGGCTATTAGAGAAGAGAAGAATATTGTTTTATTGGGGAATTCACAGATTGAGTTAACGTATAAAGTTTTTTGCATCAAGGATAGGCAGAGTATACAGAGGATTCTTTCTCCTGGGGACTGGCATGGAGGGTATCATTAGGCAGTTAGGACACATCATAACTGTTATCTACCTCATTTCTGGAGAGACGGACGTTGGAAAGCGTAGAACATGGGATCCGTTTACCAGGAATAGGACAGCGATAGACATAATTAGGAAGAAAGGAAGAATCCGTGAATTTTGACTTGGAGGGGGGTTGGAAATTAATAGTTATCCAGAGTAATTGGTAGTAAAGAGACGATACCAAATTTTTTGCAAATACTGATACCAGTATCTTTCCTATATTTTTTATTTTTAAAATTATATGACTAGGTTCAATATATAATGGAATGCTTATTGCACAATGAAGATTAAATAAGACAGGAAGGTTAAATATTATAAAACTTAATTTTTCTGAGATGACAATGTTATTACCCATTGCTTGGCCTGTTGTCTTAGTTACTAGTTATCAGAGGCACTTGTCGATAGTGTGTGTGTGTGTGTGTGTGTGTGTGTGTGTGTGTGTGTGTGTGTGTGTGTGTGCGCGTGCATTTGTGTGTGTGTGGGTTTGTGTGTGTGTGTACTCATCTATTTGTGGTTGCAGGGGTCGAGTCATAGCTCTTGGCCCTGCTTCTTCACTGATCGCTACTATGAGATTTATTAAACTTCGTCTTAAAACTATGTATGGTTCCTGCCTCCACTACGTCACTTTCTAGGCTATTCCACTTCCTGACTACTCTATGACTGAAGAAATACTTCCTAACATCCCTTTGACTCATCGGAGTCTTCATCTTCCAATTGTGACCCCATGTTGTTGTGTCCCATCTCTGGAACATCATGTCTTTGTCCACTTTGTCAATTCCTCGCAGTATTTTATATCGTTATCAAGTCTCCCCTAACCCTCCTGTTCTCCAGTGTCGTCAGGTCGATTTCCCTTAATTTTCCTTCGTAGGACAATCCCCTTAGCTCTGGGACTATTGTTACAAACATTTGCATTTTCTCCATTTTCTTGACATCCTTGAGCAGGTAAGGATTCCAAACTGGTGCTGCATACTCCAATATGGGTCTGACGTACATGGTGTACCAAGTCTTGAACGATTCCTTATTGAGGTATCGGAACGCTTTTCTTAGGTTTGCCAGGCGCCCATATGCTGCAGCAGTTATCTGGTTGATGTGCGCTTCAGATGTGCTCGGTATTATACTCACCCCAAGATCTTTTTCCTTGAGTGAGGTTTGCAGTTTTTGGCCACCTAGACTCTACTGTGTCTGCGGTCTTCTTTGCCCTTCCCCAATCTTCATGACTTTGCATTTGGCGGGGTTAAATTCAAGGAGCCTGTTTCTGGACCAGGCTTGTAGCCTGTCCAGATCTCTTTGTAGTCTTGCCTGATCCTCATCCGTTTTAATTCTCCTCCTGCTCAGTTCTGGTCACCTTATTACGGAATGGATATAAATGCTCTGGAAAACGTACAGAGGAGGATGACAAAGATGATCCCATGTATCAGAAATCTTCCCTATGAGGATAGACTGAGGGCCCTGAATCTGCACTCTCTCGAAAGGCGTAGAATTAGGGGGATATGATCGAGGTGTATAAATGGAAAACAAGAATAAATAAAGGGGATGTAATTAGCGTGCTGAAAATTTCCAGCCAAGACAGGACTCGCAGCAATGGTTTCAAGTTGGAAAAATTCAGATTCAGGAAGGATATAGGAAAGCACTGGTTTGGTAATAGAGTTGTGGATGAGTGAAACTCCCGAATACAGTTATTAAGGCTAAAACGTTGTGTAGTTTTAAAAATAGGTTAGATAAATACATGAGTGGGTGTGGGTGGGTGTGAGTTGGACCTGACTAGCTTGTGCTGCTGGGTCTGGTGCCGTGCTCCTTCCTTGAGTGGAGGTGACCAGACTGAGTGGGTCATTGGGCTAATCCGGTGGGGGGTGACATGGACCTGCTCCGCATGGGTCAGTAGGCTGTTGCAGTGTTCCTTCTTTCTTATGTTCTTAACTTCACATCATCTGCAAACAGGGACACTTCTGAGTGTATCCCTTCCGTCATTTCATTCACATATACCAAAAACAGCACAGGTCCTAGGACTGACCCCTGTGGAACCCCGGTCGTCACAGGCGCCCACTCTGACACATCTTCACGTAGCATGACTCCTCGTTGCCTCCCTGTCAGATATTCTCTGACCATTGCAGTGCCTTTTCTGTTATGCGTGCCGGATCCTCTAGCTTTTGTATTAACTTCTTGTGAAGAGCTGTTTCGAAGGCTTTCCTGTAGTCCAAGAAAATGCAATCTATCCACCCCTCTCGTGTCTTACTCCCGTTACCTTGTCATAAAACTCCAGTAGGTTTGTGACACAGGATTTTCCTTCCCTGAAACAGTGCTGGTTGTCGTTTATAAGCTTGTGTTTTTGTGATTGTGTTTTTTTGTGATTGTGTTTTTTGTGATTGTGTGTGTGTGTGTGTGTGTGTGTGTGTGTGTGTGTGTGTGTGTGTGTGTGTGTGTGTGAATGTGTGTGTGTGTATGGATTGGAGAGGTAGGGACATAGTTTGGGGGGTTGGGGATGTGTTGGAGGGATTGGGGAGGTGGGGACCAGAAACACACACATGTATACGCACACACACACACACACACACACACACACACACACACACACACACACACACACACACACACACACACACACACACCACATGTGCACAACAATAAGCTCATATATGCTAAATATTGATGCTGAATTACTGGAAAAGTAGATTGTGAAAATATTCCAGGTGAAAGAGCTAAGAGGATTACTAAGTGGTTAAAAGTTCGTCAGTGATTAAAGGTAAGAGTGAAAGGCACTCTTTATTGGCAGAACATCAGCCAATCAGCGGGTTGCAAATTGGAAAGGATGTTCCTAGAAAGTTTGGATGTCGAAGGTTCTAAAAGTCTTTCAGAAAGCTTTTGGTGAAGGAAAATAATTAAATAGATTTTTTCTTCATTTACCTTCTGTCCGTCTGTTTATTTGCTTTGCTTTATAATTTGTATTTTTATTATGGGGATGTTTCTCTCTTCCTCTCCAGAAATAGTGTTGAAACGCAATCCAATTTAGGTCCCTGAATTACGCAAGAGATGAAAATGAACTGAAGATGATAGAGAGGTCAACAAACCTCGAACCTTCATTAATAAACAACTCACACTGAAGAAAGACTCAAGGCACTTCATCAGTTCTTCCATAGAAAACGAACACCACGCGATCTCATTCACACTTTTGAGATACTAAATATCTCGCGAAATCGTAATGACACAATTGTAAACAACATTAGTCTGTTAGTTTTGGGACTTGCCATGAGTTTGATCCCTCATTCGGTTAGTTATACTGAAGAGTTTCATACACTCTAACATTAAGAAGTGTTTGAAATGCAAAGTACTTCAGTAATACGAAACAACTGCTTGAAACTCTGCGGTAAGAGATACAACGCAAATGTGGGTCAAGTTGTTTTTAGTTGTACATTGCTAAAGTAGATTGACCACTGACGTTTTTTAGGCGTAGAAAAAGACATACCTTTAAAGACCTGGTTGGATAAACAATTGGTACTCGAGTAATAATGTTGGTAGAATTACCGACAATATGAAGCTGGGTGGTCCATGGTCCTGGTCGTCCAGGTGCGTGAACTAACGTCCGGAGGCCACAACCTACAAATGCAGTGTATCTAGTTGTTAGGTACAAGGAAACAAGTACAACTAATGCGGTAACCACACTAGTTACCGCATTAGTTGCACTTTGCCACAATGAAGTGTCGCATTAGTTGCACTTTGCCACAATAAAATGTCGCATTAGTTTCACTCGTGTCCTTTCACCTAACAACTAGATTGTGGCTTCTGGACGTTAGTTCGCAAACCTGGACGACCAGGACCATGGACCACCCAGGACATAATATTAACAACAGTTGTTTCAGTAATGGTAGTCGTGGCAGTAACAATGGTTCTAATATCAGAAGCAAAAAAAAAAAAAGTCTTTCGCAGTAAATATCTGTACACATTTGGTAATCACCCATTTTTTAAAGCTGGCAGAATAAGATCCAGGCATTCTCTAGTTAGAGTGCCCTGATGTAAATCTTAAGGTCTTTTATTAGCTGTATACACACACACACGGGGTCAGGAGCTGTGAACCGACCCTGCAACCATAACTAGGTGAGTACACACACACACTCTCTGTCTGTCTGTCTGTCTCTGTCTCTCTTTCTCTCTCTCTTTGGCATACAACGAGGGTAACCTGGTAATAATTGGGAGAGGGAGCACATCAAAGGGGGTGGGAGAGAGAGCACATCAAGAAGATAATTATATCATAGGCCAAGATAGCGTTCTCAAAAGAAAGCTAATATGTAGGCTCTTTTGATTGGTGAAGGCCACAGGTAAAGCTAACGACGAGGTCATAAGTGTAGGGTAAGACCATAAGTACATAAAAAAGAAGGCACATTCCAGCAGGCCTACTGGCCCATGCGAGGCAGGTCCAAGTCACCTCCCGGCTTTAACCAATGACCCACCTAGTCAGGTCAGGTTAGGTCACATTCCCTTAAAGAAGGAGCACGGCATCAGACTTATTAGCATAAGCTAATCAGGTCCAACTCACACAGACTCACACCCACTCATATATTTATCCAACCTATTTCTAAAATTACACAACGTCTTAGCTTCTATGACGGTACTCGGGAGTTTGTTCCGCTTATCCATAACTCTGTTACCAAACCAGTACTTTCCTATATCCTTCTTGAATCTGAATGTTTCCAGATTAACACCATTGCTGTGAGTCCTGTCTTGGCTAGATATTTTTAGCACGCTATTTGCATTCCCTTTATTTATTCCTGTTTTCCAACTTTGTCATCCTCCTTTGTGCGTTTTCCAGTGCATTTATATCCATTCTGTAATACGGTGACCAGAACTGTGCAGCATAATCTAAATGAGGCCTAACCAATTGGAGAACAACCTGAGGACTCCTATTATTTATGCTCCTTGATATGAAGCCAAGAATTCTGTTCACTTTATTGCGAACACTTGTTGCACTGTTGTCTTGGTTTTAGATTACTGCTAACCAGGACTCCCAAATCCTTTTCGTAATCAGTAATATTAAAATCTACATTTAGTTTATACGTGGCGTGGTTATTTTCATGCCCAGTGTTTAGAACTTTGTATTTGTCTATATTTAACTCCATCTGCCACTTCTCTGACCACTGCATCAGTCTATTCAAATCTTCCTGGAATGCTCTAAGGAAGAAGGAAGACTGGGGGAGGCTTGAGAGAGCATAGAAGAGTGGCGGCAAAGAGCCAGATCGGCGGACTAGACATCAGATCTTGGAGGCAAGTCATGATGTTCCTACTCACTGACTTTGTGTTTACAGGTGTCGAGTCTCACTTCCTGACTTTGCCTCTTAATTAAACTAAGGCGGCGGCATTATTGATTCCTGGCCCTTTGGGCTTTATCATACCTATTTTTAAAACTGTATGAAGTGTGTCTCCATCACTTCCTCGCCTAAATCATTCTGCTTATTTACTAATTGAAAAGGTATATCTTAAGATTCCTGACATTCGCTCTTTATTTATAAGTGCAAAATAGTACTAGCACAAGTACTCAGTGGAATCCCACAAGCCTTAAAAAGTGCACATATGCTTTCTCTGAATAAAAATAAAAGGCAAGTACAATGACAGAAATTACAGTATCACAACATCAATGGTATATAATACCGCCAAGTTGAAGAATTAGACACGTGGACGACAAATGGGTATCTTAATTATATAGAGGTTTCGCCAACCTCTTCTTTATCATTACAGTACAGGAATAAAAACGGAAAAGTGAGACACTTGTGCAACGCTTTGGAATCTTTATTTGCAAACGTTTCGCCAGTCAGTGGCTTCTTCAGTTCAATACAGAAAAGAACGGTGGAAGATGAGGAGTTTGAGGTAATCAGTTCCTCAGACTGATGAGCCACATCCTTGTGAGTTATCTGTGTCTTTAACTCCATTTGTGTCCCCGAGTACCTGTTTCTCGCCTCTCAAACAGCCTAACCCTGTCTATCCTGCCAGTTCCTCTGAGTATTTTGTATGTTAGATTCAGTTCCGCTGGCCTCTCGTCGTAGTTCATATTCCCTAGCTCTGGAATAAGTCCCTGGGTAAACCTCTCCAATTTCTCCAGCTTCTTAACATGGTTTTTCAGGTGCGGGTTTCATACTGGTGCTGCATACTCCAAGACAGACCTATCATATGCTGCATTAAGGGCTTTGAGTGGCTGATGAGATTCCTGAAAGTTGCTTTTAGATTTGTCAGACGAGCATGGGCTGCAAATGTAATTAAGCTGATGTGAGCCTCTGGCAATAGTGTGTGTGTGTGTGTGTGTGTGTGTGTGTGTGTGTGTGTGTGTGTGTGTGTGTGTGTGTGTGTGTGTGTGTGTGTGTGCGTGTGTGTGTGATTGTGAGTTACTGGAGAACTGCCATTTTTGTGAGTACAAGTTGAAGGCTGGGTGGAGTGATGGGCGGCAGATGACAATAAGATCGGTATGTTTATGGCTGTGTAGGCCAGGAATGTGGAGACGACCCGGCTGCTGCTGCAGCAGAAGCAGAAGGTGATACTGATGCTGCAGCAGAAGCAGAAGGTGATAATGATAGGGAGAAAACATTGCAGGAGTGTTGCTGCGGCATCAGTGAGTGTGGTAGGCGACAGCGGTAGAAGGAAAGATGAGCCGGGCCTCGTAAAAGGAAACTGCATAGGTATTAAGAGTATTAAGAAGAAACATTGCTAAACTCATGCAGTTACAACATTTACACAACGAAAGGTATCATGGATTTAAAACTGGTCGCTCCTGTCTCTTGCAATTACTGGACCACTATGATATGGCATTCTATGTATTGGAAGACAAAAATGCCTTCATAAAACAGGCAGACTTTGCAAAAGCCTGGGACAAGTGTTATTATGATATACTAGCACACAAAATGTCTATAAGAGACATAAATGGCAAAGTCCGCAGATGGGTCTTCAATTTTCTAAACAAATCAGATCCAAAGAGTTGTTGAAAAGTCAACATAAAATTAGAAGCGACCTGAGTGAAAAACTTCGTTCCGTGAAGGTGCAGTACTCGACACGATTCTTTCTCAATCTCATATCTGACACACAGGAACAAATCACAGTACTCTATCATCCTTTGCAGGCGATACTAGATTTTGTACGAGAGCGACGTCCATCTAGGACACAGCAAATCCCAGAGTTGTCATACACTAGGTTTTCCATTAGGCCATATAAAACTATATGATATTTAACGAAGACAAATTTCAATTACTCGACTGGAGAAAAATTTAAGACAAGGTGAAGTCTAGTATATAACCAGCTGAACCACATAAGAGAGAGGAAGAAGAATTTGTAGGATTGTAGAGTAACGATGTTCAAGGATCACAATATTGTTGTTATCGCAGTCACAAGGACAATGATAAGCTGGATAACATGAACCTTGAAAAGAAGATATGCAGAGACACAAGTGACACTCTTTGAGACACTCTTATTACTAGACTGGAATATTGCTGTACGCTAAGAGATTGTCGTTCTGGAGAATGTACAGAAAATTTTTACTGCCAATCCCCACGAAATTCCTCTTCCAGGATCGCCCTCCAAGTTCATCCTCCAAGAATCCAGGTGATTAGACTTTTCGTGTCCACTAGTTCGTTCTCGATGATAAGTAGTGGATGAGAGAACCAGAGGAGGAATAACAGAGGAGGGAGAGTGATGAAGGAAAGAACTGAAGGATGAATGATGATGAGAAGGACCAGAAGAAGATGAAAGGTTACCTGTAGTAGCTTCCATAGGTCACCACCCCGTCTGCCTGGTACCAGACCAGGCCTCCTGCTTGTGGGTCTGATCAATCAAACTGTCTGTGCCCATGGCTCGCAGTCTAATGTTTGCATCACAGTCAAGTTGATCAGAAACTGTTTTGAGGAATTTGTTGAGGTCCTCTTGAAGACAGCTGGGGGTTTATTGGTAATCCTTATACATGAAGGGTGTTGAAGAGTCGTGGTCTCTTTGCACTTATTGAGTTTTCTCTCGTTGTACTAATTGCTCCTTTGCTTTTCATCGTAGGCATCTTGCACCGTCTGTCAAGCCTTTTGTTATTTTATGTATTTTTTTCGGCTTAAAAGTTTGGGACCAATGTCTCCAGTATCCTTCAGGTACAGATTATGATGTGTTGTTCACTCCTACGTTCTGAGGAGTACAGTCTTAGGGACTTCAAGCGCTTACAGTAATTTAGGTGCTTGATTGTGTCTGTACGAGCCGTGAAGACTCTGTACATTTTCAAACTCAGCAGTGTCTCCTGAGTTGAAGAGGGCCGTTAATACACAGTAATATTGCAACTTAGAGAGAACGCGTGACGTGGAGTCTCATCATTGGCTTGGCATCTCTTGTTCAGCTTGGCATCTCTTGTTTAGCTTGGCATCTCTTGTTTGGCTTGGCATCTCTTATGGTGGGGAGAGAATGAAGATAATTTTTAAGAGCTATTTAATAACTATTGTTTCCTCCATACAGGTAAGCTGTGGAAGCCTTGGCGAGCAGAGATTGCTTTGGCCTGTGGTGGTAAGTCACCAGAAGGAAGGTAGGAAGCAGAGAGAGAGAGAGAGAGAGAGCGGCTTAGTGGTCATGGGCCGCCACTGAAAGAGTGAGGTAGAATCGTGGTGTGGGCTACTCTCCTGTAGTCCTGAGTGGCAGGATCATGTAGCCCAGGATGACAATGGTGCACTACTGCACCATTATTACACTTGTTGATGTCATTTCCAAAGATTCTGTACACTACATCTGAATTTTGTTCATTTTCCAGTGCATTCAAGACCATGATGTAATGATCCATCATTTGTGTCAGGCATGAGTGACCCATGTTGCTCGGGGTTGGCAACTGTTGTTAGTCAATGTGATTAACAGTCTTGCTTTCAAAACACAAAGATTTTAATAATTTAGAACGTTAGGGCTACAGTCTGTATATATTTTTTTTCATTTACTTTATTGTCACGTTTGTGGAGTGGGGCAAATTCCGTGGTATTGATGACTCCTGCGTCCAGACTCCATCGCCATAGGTTATTTAAGGCATATGATACACACACACCAGTGAAGAGGCGGGGCCAGGAGCTATGACTCAATCCCTCCAACCCCAATTAGAAAATTAGGTGAGTACACACACAAACATATATACATAACAAACCATACCACGGGCGGGATATGAACCCGCGGTCAGAGAGTCTCAAAACTCCAGACCGTCGCCCGTGGTATGGTTTGTTTGCAATCGTGTCATTACGATTTCGTGAGTCATATATACATATATGTTGTGCCGGCACTATTTGGCGATTTTGGGTTAAATAGCAACTCTCTTCTTGCCTAATAAGGCAATTTGTGTGTGCAATAATTTCGCAAAAATTATTCTGAACCTAACGAAAAAAATATATTTCATTGTGTTTGTTTATTATTAATTATTGTAAACTTATCTAAAATGCAGTTAGTTGGATTATGTTAAATTAAACTGCGCTTGTTATAATAAGGTTAGATAGTTTCCTGAGGTTCTTTTAGTTCAAAATTATTAATTTTTGCATTAATATAAATGAAAAAAATATAGGTCTGTATACGTATAAGAGAAAATTTTTGAAAGGACTTAATTTTAAATGAGTTCTTGCTGATTGACCAATTTTACATATTCGGCACGACATATATATATATATATATATATATATATATATATATATATATATATATATATATATATATATATATATATATATATATATATATATATATATATATATTTGTTTTGTTTTGTTTTTTGTTTATTGCAAGATTCTGGACTTGGGACAGCTTGCGTGAACATAATATCAATGGCTTCTTTGAAACAGAATGGGGTTAGTGTTATGTCAAAGATTTTGAAGATGTCTGAGTCTTGAATCTAATGAAAAATTCTTTTGGAACGTCAATCTTTAGTCTGATTAACTTTTTAGTGAACAGAGTCATAGTGTAATTTCAGTATTTCACACTTTTTTTCTCACAATTGAAGGCTTCCATTTCCTTACAGATGTAGTTTCTGCCAGCCCTCGATTTTTCGTTTGAGGAAAAGTATATTAGCCTTCTTTTACGAGCGTTAATAGTTTTTTGCTCCCTCTGGCAGTCCCGGGCTGTGTGATGTATTCAGTTTTAGCCCATTTTTTCAACTTTAATCAATATTTCTCTTCATTCTTGAAAAAGTTTGGAACTGTGAGAAGTTCAGTGATTCTTCGTCTTCGCCTCTTGACGGTGCTGTGTGTTTTCTGTCATAAAGGTATAGGATACAGCAGACCGATAGTGATTGACTGATAGATTTGTATGTCTCTTAGCTGCGTGTTGAGAGAGAGAGAGAGAGAGAGAGAGAGAGAGAGAGAGAGAGAGAGAGAGAGAGAGAGAGACAGAGAGACAGGCAGACAGACTTAAACAAAAGTGGATAAATCAGCAATATGTTGCTACACTATTCTGTAGGATAGTTACACAGTGGGAACAAAAGCTAGCTGTTTCTTCTGTCATCATTCATCACGTAGAATGGAGCTTATGCAAGGTGCTGAGTATACTACAAACTCTAATCACACAATAGAGCGGAAAAGTAATGTGAAGGACCTGGGTGTGGTAATATCCGAAGACCTCACCTTCAAGGACCACAACAATGCCACTATCACATCTGCGAGGAAACTGATAGGATAGAGAATGAGAACATTCAAGACAAGAGATGCTAAGCCAATGATAATCCTTTTTAAATCACTTGTTCTCTCTAGGCTGGAATACTACTGTACATTAACATCCTCATTCAAGGCAGGTGAAATTGCAGAACTAGAGAATGTACAGAGAACCTTTACTGCACGTATAAGTTCCATCAAACACCTTAACTACTGGGAACGCCTGGAAGCACTTGACTTGTACTCACTGGAGCGCAGGCGAGAGAGATACGTGTATATCATAATCTACACCTGGAAGATTCTGGAGGGATTGGTCCCTAATATGCACACAGGAATCACTCCATACGAAAGCAAAAGACTTGGCAGGCGATGCAACATACTCCCAGTGAAAAGTAGGGGCATCACTGGTACACTAAGAGAAAACGCAATAAGTGTCCGGGGCCCAAGACTGTTCAACAGCCTCCCACCAGCAATAAGGGGCATTACTGGTAGACCCCTGCTTGTCTTCAAGAGGGAGCTGGACATATACTTAAAGAAGGTGCCGGATCAGCCGGGCTGTGGTTCATACGTTGGATTGCGTGCGGCCAGCAGTAAAAGCCTCGTTGATCAGGCCCTGATCCACCGGGAGGCCTGGTCGTGGACCGGGACACGGGGGCGTTGATTCCCGGAATGCCCTCCAGGTAGACTCCAGGCAGGTAGCCTGAGCTGATGAGACACTTGCATTCCAGCAAGGGTTCATTAGTTACTAACACTTGGGAACTGCCATCTTTAGGAGAGCCTATCCTATAAAAAGGAGAAATGTAATTTGTATAAAGTTATCTTCGTCAGTTTACTCATTCACTTGCATGTAACTGGGGCATCACTTGGCTACTAATGAGTACTCGCAATTTAGGGTAAACAATGTGGATATCCTGGAGTACCTCTGAGTAGATAAAGTTATGTGCCACTTTTTCACAGAACTGATGTATAGAATAAACAGGGATGAAGGGCTCGCCTGTGGCCGTACGCTTCTGCCACAGGTGACGATAACCCAACTTGATTCTGGCAGTCACTGTGTCACACAGTCTAGTGGACGTCTCTATAAACCTGTGTTTACGTGTTCCAGAGAGAGAGAGATGTGAGAGGCAGGGAGGCAGGCAGCCTATATCACCTACGTGTGAATGAGTCATAGGCTGCATGAGAGGAAAAAGCATGGCTCAGTTAATGACTAACTGTGAAAAACTTTTGGGGTGAGATTAATGCTTATAACGGGAGATTTGTAAAGCTATATAGATATTCTTAAATAGAAGGCAAGTCTCTTGCTTACTTGCATCTTCTTATGTTGTTAATGGTATATACACAAATAACCCGCACATAGACTGAAACTTAGTATGACGACGTTTCGGTCCGACTTATACCATTACTTAGTCTGTGTGGCTGGTTAATGGTCCAAGTCGGACCGAAGCGTCGTCATACGTTTCAGTCTCCTGAGTGCGGGTTATGTGATTATTGTTCCAATAACGGTAGTGTGCCTTTTATTTATTCTTAATGGTACGTGTCTGGAGTATACTTATAGCCCTCACTAGACACTGGTTTAACTCCATGCTATTCGTACTGTCTTCCCAGCGTATTTCAGGAAGGTCATAAGTTATTTGACCCATATAATGTATATGTTCTTGAAGCTGAAGTTGTTCAATAACCCTTGTGTTGGGCTGATCAGATCTATTACTGACGAAGGTCTGAGTTTGTTGTGTTCAGAGTTTATGTTTGACGCTGTTTTGGTTTGTACCAGATCTTCATTATTTGTGAATATATGTCATGGGCATTTTTCTAGTTTGATGGATTTCACTATTTGCTGACTTAAGAGGAATTCATCACAAGACTTCTGGTAGTTCATGTGTACAGACGAACTGCTTTCTATAACTTTCTCTGCTATTATAGCATATGCGATGTTTTAAATGTCTTAAATAGAAATAACCAGAGAAGATGTTTGGGACGGTAGTGGAAAGATTTTCACGATCTGGTCTTTCAGGTGTTGGGAAGTTGCATTCGATTGTTAAGATACAAGATGCTAACTAAATTTTAATTTTAAAAAATCGCTGTGACGACTTCAAGTACATCATTTGTAGTGTTAAGCAATTCAGTGCAAACTATTGTAACCTGTAAATGGTCCACGTCCGACCGAAACGTCGTATAAGCTTCTTTCTCCTGTTTGCAGGTTATATGTGTACAGCGACTCTGAACATACAAACTAACCCTTCCTTGTACACTTCTCTGCTTTTTTCTGTGTCATCTGCAGAGTTTGCTCCCAGGTATCCATATTTTGTTGTCAGAGTAGTCTTTTATGTGGGTCTCTGTGAAAGCTGCAAACATTTCATTTGACTTGGTGACGAGTCCACTAATAAACGGTATTTTTGTTGTTGCTCGGTTTATGACCGTGTATGTTTACAAAAATAAATAATATATTATTTGTTGTTGTTGTTGGTGGTGGTAGCGTTGATTTTTGTATTGTATATTGTTTTGTGTTGTGTTGTGTTGTATGTTGTTTTGCATTGTGTTGTGTGCTCCGTTGGTTTTTGTTGTTATTGGTTATTGTCATTATTGTTGTTGTTGAAGAAGACATTAATATTTGTATACCTGATGCGCCAGCTACTGACTTCGTTTCCTCTCCTGCATGGCTCCGAAACACATATATTCTTGGGAGTGTTGAGTGGGCTGCTTTAGTGGTCCTGGACCGTATCTCTCCAGAAGTGGAGTGTTGAGTGGGCTGCTCCAGTGGTCTTGGACCGACTCTCCCCAGAAGTGGAAGTGTGACGTGGGCTGCTCCAGTGGTCTTAGACCGTCTCTGTCCAGAGGTGTGCGTGTGACGTGGGCTGCTCCAGGGGTACTGGACCTACTCTCTTCAGAGGTGGGAGTATGGCGTGGGTTGACATTGGTCCTGGACCATGGGCTAGTAGGCTGCTTCATAACCAACTTCATATTCCACACATTTTTCCACCCTCAGGTCACTTGTTTAAAGTTGCTGCTTCTTGAAGCTTTCTTGGGAATGTTGTGAGGCGCAGCGTGTCTGCTCTGTCATAACATCTCTTACACCCACCTACACCCATGTGTTGATGGTAGGTGGTGAAATTGTGAGGCGCTAGTGGTGAGTGGGTGTGTGTGTGTTTGTGTAGTATGTGGTGGTAGTGTAGTGTGTGTATTCACCTAATCGTGGTTGCAGGAGTCGATTCATAACTACTGGCCCTACCTCTTCACTGGTCGCTACTAGGTCCACTCTCTCACTGCTCCATGAGCTGTATAATACCTCTTCTTAAAGCTGTGTATGGATCCTGCCTTCAGTACATCACTCTCCAGACTGTTTCACTTCTTGACAACTCTGTGACTGAAGAAATGCTTCCTAACATCCCTGTGACTCATGTGAGTCTTCAAATTTCTGTTTTGGCCCTTTGTTGCTCTCCCATCTCTGAAACATCCTGGCCCTATCTATCTTGTCAATTCCTCTTGGTATTTTATATGTCGGTATCATGTCCACTATATCTCTCCTGTCCTCCATGTCGCCAGGTCGATTTCCCAACCTCTCCTCGTAGGACATACCCTTTAGCTCCAGACCTAGTCTTGTTGCAAACCTTGGCATTTTCTCTAATTTCTTGACGTGCTTGACCATACTCCAATATGGGGCTGACGTACATGATGTACAGACGCAGACACACACACACAGACACACACACATACACACACACACATACACACACACATACACACACACATACACACACACACATACACACACACACATACACACACACACATACACACACACACATACACACATACACACACACACATACACACACACACACATACACACACACACATACACACATACACACACACACAAACACACACACACACACATACACACATACACATACACACACACATACACACACACACACACACACACACACACACACACACACACACACACACATACACACACACACACGCACGCACACGGTGTGTGTGGAGGTATGTAGTGGTAGTGCAGTGTGTGTGTGTTTGTGTGTGTGTGTGTGTGTGTGTGTGTGTGTGTGATATGTGGTTATGTGGTTATTACCTGTAGACTGTGCTTAGAGTCACTGCTCCCGCAGCGCGGTCCAAGACCTGGCCTCTTGGTTGATGGCTTGATTAAGTAGGTTGTTGGTGCTGGCTGACGTAGTCGTGTAGGCACCACTGGTTGAAGGAACGTGAGTCACCTCTTGAAGACAGCTAGGAATTTGTGTGTAATTCTCCTAATATGTGAAGAAATGGTGTTGAAAAATTTTTGTCCCGTTACATTTTTCTGAGTTACTAATTAATGTACTCATTGCACTCCTGCTTTTTATTAAGGTATTTTTCTCAGTCAGTCGAATTGTGCTTTCGTAGGGAGTGGTTTGGTTGTGCGGAATTGGGACTAATTTTTCCAGTATTGGGACTAATCCCTCCATCTGTAAATTATGATGAGTCTGTTCCATCCACGTTCCAAGGGACCTGCACCTTTTCCCAATAATTCAGGTGCTTGCTTGAATTTATATGGATAGTGAAAGTTCTAGGTACATTTTAAAGAGAAGAATAAGGGAGTATGCTCATTGGTTTTTACATCTCTTGTTTTTAAAGTTTATTGCAAGGCGGGTGTAAGTGTAGTGAGTGGGTAGATTGCAGGGCGGGTGTAAGTGTAGTGAGTGGGTAGATTGCAGGGCGGGTGTAAGTGTAGTGAGTGGGTAGATTGCAGGGCGGGTGTAAGTGTAGTGAGTGGGTAGATTGCAGGGCGGGTGTAAGTGTAGTGAGTGGGTAGATTGCAGGGCGGGTGTAAGTGTAGTGAGTGGGTAGATTGCAGGGCGGGTGTAAGTGTAGTGAGTGGGTAGATTGCAGGGCGGGTGTAAGTGTAGTGAGGAGACAGTCACTTTCCCTGGAGAAAGAAAATGTGAGAACAGAAAAGAAACCCCTGGGAATAGAGACGGAAGACAGCAGATGACGAAATTTTTTTTTTAAGAAAAGTTCTCCCACTAGATGACGCTACATATGTTAGGTTAGGATAGGTAAGGTTTGTCAGGAAACAGAACAAGTGTTTCCTGACGCGGGTCTTAGCAATATGATGAACCGCAGCTGAAACTTTTGGTCATCTGAGCGAGGCCTTCCACTGGCTTACAGGTCTACCCCTTTAAAAAATGTGGTTATGGTTGCCACATACGACTTCCCTCGTGAGGAGCCGTATGTGACAGTCATAATCACTGAAGATTTCAGGAAGCTGACTACAGTCACACGAAGCATACATTATCTATCCTTTCCCTCTACAGTCATAATTCATTCAAACTAGTAAAATAGATGAATAAATCTTAACTTGAGATCGTATGTACACTGTGTTAATCAGCAGGATAAATCTGTGGTCTAGAAATGATATAATCATTTATAATCCATAGATTTACCCTGCTAGTCAACACTCATTTTCTGGCCACTGATATTACACCGATTTTAGGGTAAGTTTGCGGTGATTCGGTTTTGCTTGATTCGCTCTAGTTTTTGATAAATTTTGTATCCCATTGAAAAACATAAAAGATGTGAAAAATATACATACTAGCACTTCATTCTGTATAATAAAAAATTAACTTAGTATGATAATTCAGATACCACTAATTACTGCATATGAAAACGTTCTTCGATTTTCTTGTATATTTGTCATCTGCACCGTTTTGTTGAATGAGCAGTTGGAAGAAATGCATATTGGTTACCATTGTGCAATAAGACATATTTCAAGCTTCTAATGTAGATGTCTTTTAAACAGCCACCAATCTCCTGGTCGATATTTAAGTTCCATTCGAAGAAGAAGTCCAGGGATGTTATTACAATATACAAGTTCTTCATCTTGGCTGAAGTAAGAAAGGAGTTCAACCTCTCTTGTCCGATAAGCTGTTATTTTAACTTCTTGTTGTAGACAGTTCTTTTCTTTTAGTCTGGATGCTAAAAGTTCAGATGCTTTGACAGACTGAGGTCACGTATCATATCATTGAGTTCTTCTTGGGAGAACTACAGGTTGTTGAAATGCTTTATATTCACTCCCATTGCTATCATCTGTGTTGCATCCTAAGCCATAAGTTTCTTAACATCTGACAACGAAAGGTCAGGATGAATCTTGTTGTAGCTAGCTGGCCCAGTGGTTAACGTGTCGGTCTGGAGTTTTATGACTCACTGATCGCGGGTTCTAACCCCGCCCGTGGTATGGTTTGTTTGTAATCGTGTCATTACGATTTCGTGAGTCGAGTCTTATAAACACTGGTATGGTAACATCTTCACTGTGTGGCACAGGTCTCCTTGCTGACTCCATATCAGGATATTCCCACTTGACTTTTTAATATCGATTGAAACCTTTCACATTCACCATACAGAAATAATCGTCGTGGTGGTTTTTCGGCTCTCTCCACACCACAGGTACACTGAAGTTTAAACTTTTCCTTTGCCTATTTTTTCACTGTCGTAAGCATTCTACACAGGTTTTGCAAACCATATGGGGAGCCCAAGACTTGTCTTGTTCTCTAAGCACCACTCCAAAATAAGCAAGATTAGCTTGTTTTATAAAATCTATGATTTTTTCTTTGTTTTTCCAAAGAGTTTTCGCCACAAATGTAGGAAAATGCATTGGGATTATTTAAACAGATTCTTAGGGAAGAACTTAAGTTTATCTGCAGAAAATAACAAAATTAAGGTTACAATATTGTCACGTTGTCGTTGTTGATACAACTCCTCTCATTAAATATTAAATCATTTAAAAATGAAATTCTGATCTTTATTAAAACTATCTGTATATACAAATTGTCACTACATATACACATAAGTTTCCTCTTAATTGAGGGTAGATATGCAGTATCTGACAAACTGGAGACAATTTGAAAAATCTACTGCCATTTTCGAGTCCAAAAACCCCAAAATACCCTAAATACCTTCATCAGTCTTTGGCATTTAAATATTTTTGGTTTGTTATTGACCAGTGCTGAGAGGTAGAACACTCTCGCCACAGACACTGGTGTAGGTGGCGGTCTGTGAGATAATGTATAATACACAACTGAGTTGCTTTGAAAGGAAAAAAAATAAGGTAGGTATACTAGTACAAAGACATATAGCAAGACTCGCCTGTGTTTGGACAGTGTTTCACTCACAGATGAGCTTCTACAAGCCATGATTTGGTTTAAAAAAGATAACCTGTGGGCGAAACGTTGTTCAAGTGAACTTGTTGCTCTTCCGTAAGTGTCTTTGTGGTACTATACAACACTGAGTTGCCACTATAGAACACTATACAACACTGAGTTGCCACTATACAACACTGAGTTGCCACTATACAACACTGAGTTGCCACTATACAACACTGAGTCTGCTCTGAAAAAAAAAGAGAAGCAAACTTTCCTTTGTTCCAGCTCTTGAATAAATAATTCACGGGAATTATATTATTATTATTATAATCAAGGGGGAAGCGCTAAACCCGGAGAATTATACAGCGCCTGGGGGGGGGATGTGGAAGGCATTCAGGCTTAATTCGGGGAACTGGAGCACAGATCCAATTCCCTAAATCAAGAGCCCCTCACCAACATCAAGGAACCTTCCTTGAGGGGACGGGAATTATAGTCTTCAGAATTATTATTGTATACTTATTTCGTTGCTAATAATACTACCATTGTAAATAAGGAAGTCATTTTTTTTCCTTCTTGCTGATAATACATTCATCAGAGAGTGGAAGTTGACGACGAGAAGCAAGGGCGTGCACGCGCTGTTAATAAGGCCAGTGTCCATCTAGCACAGCTGTGAATGTGGCAGGTGTTGGTGCGGCAAGAAACAACCACTGGCGTGTGCTGCTGAAGATGGTAGTGTCTACTAACGCAGATGTCAACGTGGCAGGCGCTAGTGCTACAGTGGTGGTGCAGGACGAAGTACTCACTATAGACCGTATGTTTGCTAATAAAACGTGAATGTGGTACCTGACAGGCCAGGCCGCGGGAACATTGATCCCCTGAACCATCACCACGTAAACAACAGCTAGACTGCCCTTGTCGACTGTCTAGTTGTGTGTGAGTGTGTCGACACTATAAGACTACTGGGGCTTGGATTCCAAGGCCCAACTAGTAGTATAAGCAGTGTAATTTACACACTGTACCAGAATATCGCTTCACAATCACCAAACACACACATCTGAAATACAACTTGCGTGCTTGACAGTAATTACCGTAGATATTTTCAAGCCCCTGCAATAATAATGAGAATTATGGCAGAGGAGAGGAACGTTGTTGTTGTAAGAGGTGAAGAGGGAGGCGGGGATGAGGAGGGAGGATGAAGACAAGAGAGAGTAAAGGAGGAGTGAAGATATGAGAGAGAGAACACCTGGAGCACTCTTCTGTTCTTCCTTCCTACTCTGTCTTTCCTCCTCCTCTTTCGCTTTTTCTTCTCATTCTCCCTGCCTCTCATCATTATCATCCTCTTCTCCTATTGTTCCCCTCCTCCACCGCTACTCCTCTTCCTCCCTTAATCCTCCTCGTGCTTCCTCCTCCACTCTTCCCTACAGTTTCTCTTCCTCATTCTGGTCTCCTTTTCGTCCTCCCTCTCCAGTCTCCCCCTCTCTCCAGTCCTCCACCTTTCCCAGTCACTCCCTTGCCAGTCCTTCACCTCCTCCCTCGCCCCTCTTCCTCCTTTGCTCCTTCCATCTACCTAACCTCTTTTCTTCCTCTGTCGACCCTCCTCAGCTTCCTCCTCCTCCTCCCCGAAGAGGTGGTAGAAGGATGTAAGAGGCAGGGGAGAAGTGTAATAATGAACCCAGGGTAAGTTACAATAAAAATGGAGTATAGTTAATGAAGGAGGGAGCATCAAAGTAGTGATACCAGGAAAAAACATTGAGAAGGACGAGTTTTGACGTAATAAAAACAAAGTTTATGCAAGTAATGAGAGAGAAAGAGAGAGAGAGAGAGAGAAAGAGAAAGAGAATGCTAATCTCACAGCTGCTTAAATATAAACATAGATATGAGATGAAACTTAATGTCTAGCTGTCATTCACATAAGACACGCACACACACACATACACACACATACACACACATACACACACACACACACACACACACACACACACACACACACACACACACACACACACACACACACACACACACACAGCACCAGTTTGGAACCCACACCTGGTCAAGCACGTCAAGAAATTAGAGAAAGTGCCAAGGTTTGCAACAAGACTAGTCCCTGAGCTACCAGGAGAGGTTAAGGGAAATCGAACTGACGACATTGTAGGTCAGGAGAGAGAGGGGGAACATGATAACGACGTATAAAATACCGAAAGGCATTGACAAAGTGGACAGGGCTCGAATGTTTCAGAGATGGGACACAGGAACAAGGAGCCACAATTGGAAGCTGAAAACCCAGATGAGTCATAAGGATGTTAGGAAGTATTTCTTTACCCTTAGAGTTGTCAGGAAGTGGAATAATCTGGAGAGTGAAGTAGTGGAAGCAAGTTCCATACATAGCTTTAAGAATAGGTATGATAAAGCTCATGGAGCAGGGAGAGAGTGACTTAGTATCGATCAGTGAAGAAGCGGGGCCAGGAGCTATGAATCGACCCCTGCAACCAGGTGAGTACACACTCACTACCCTGGAGGATGAACGTACTCCAGACACAGTTAAAAAGTGTGATGAGAGAGAGAGAGAGAGAGAGAGAGAGAGAATAAACCAAACACAACAATGAAAGTGGTAATTACCCTGGTAAAAGAACTGAAGGTCTCTGGTGTATATAATCATAACACCTGGTGTATGTAGTCATAACACCTGGTGTATGTAGTCATAACACCTGGTGTATGTAGTCATAAGATCTGGTGTATGTAGTCATAACACCTGGTGTACAACCTGTCAATATTTACAGACTGCAGGTCAGTCTAGCTGCCTCACCTGACCTGTACTTCCAACAGAAACTTGTTTTCAAGACTGTAAAACGTCTCTTATCTTCAGGCGACATTTCGTTTATCTGCTGATAGAGAGTCGAAGAATACTGGACAGTGACTGGTGTTACGAGACAGGCGTGTCACAACAGTGACGGGTGTCAAAACATTGACGGGTGTGTAACGTCAGTGACAGGTGTGTCACGACAGTGACAGGTGTGCCACGACAGTGACAGGTGTATCACGACAGTGACAGGTGTGTCACGACAGTGATGGGTGTGTCAAAAAATGTAGGGTTGAGCAGTAATGATATATTACTCACCCTGAGATTTTTTTTTCCCTAAGCACTAAGTTCATGGGTTTCCCCGAACACTAAGGCTTCTTTCCTAGCCCTGTTTTGCTTTCTTTCTTGCCTCTTTATTTTTAACACAAGGTTTTACAAGATTAGGTTAAGGTTCTTAACTTTATTCACACTCTAAGAGCTGTTACCTACATCAGCTTATTTGAAAGCCTTTTTATTGTTATGAGACATACAGATAGGGAACTGGACGATATTGGAGCCATCTGTGGGCCAACGACTTCATTTGGTCAACTGACTTTATTTCGTTGATGTCATGCTGTAACTAACATGTTCCAGATAAGAGTTATCCTAGGAATAAATGATCTCAAATGAAGCGATGTTCTGGAGAAGGTACAGTCAGTGTGTAGTTGCTGTCTGCTGCCCGTCTTGTTATGTTGAAGCTCACTTCTCGCTGTCCTATGAGTGGAGTCAAGTGTGGTACTTTGACAATATTGGCCTTGTACATACCAGTAAGACCACCCACATTAGTGTTGAAGGCTCTGCTCAAATGATAGATCTATCCAGGTTGGGTCCAGGCGAGAGACGTGGCGTTTTACTTTGTTCTCTGTTCTGTCAAGAAGTCTCAGATGAGACGGAGAAAGCAGAGCATACTCAGGGTGTGAGCGTACTTGTGCCTCATACAGAATCTTTCAACCTCTACTGTTGAGCAGATGCGAGATACGTCGAAGTGCTGTAAGCTTCCTGGCCGCTTTATTTGCAAGAGTTGCAACGTTATTCTTCATAGTCAGTTTGGAGTCATATTTCACCCCAAGGATATCAACTTCGTCACCGGGCACCAACACTCTCCCATTCATTCTTACCACTGTTTCAATATTACTAACATGATGCCTAGAAACCATCATCAATTATGTTTTCTCAGGAGCAAATGTGACCTGACATCGTTTTCCCGAGGCTTATATAGCTGTGAGCTGGTAATTGACGTAATTTATCTTGGATAAATAAATGTCAGAGTACAGTCGTCTGCATATCCTTGGGGATTCTGGGATCAGTAGTAGACATTACAAAGCAGTGGCCCAACACGCTTCCCTGTGGCACGCTTGCTGCAATAGAGTGCCTTGCTGAGTCTGTCCCGTTGAGAAATACACTTAGAGATCTACCATGAAGGTAATCACTGAGAAGACATAGTGTAAAGCCCGCGCTTCCCAGCGCATGCAGTTTTGTCTAGAGTTCCAAGTACCATACTCGGTTGAAAACTCCAGCAATGTCTAGGGCTACTACACAGTTGACTTTGGATTCATCCAATGAGTGGTGTCACTTAGTGGAGAGATTTAACAGCAGATCAGCAGCAGATTGACTTTTCCTGAAGTCATATTGAATGTCACGAAGAAGCGAGTGGTAGTCGGAAAACGTTGTTATCTACCGTGAGATTATTGTCTCAAGAATATTGCCAGTGATTGACAGGAGTGACACTGGTATTATTGTACCTTCTTCCTAGCTTTGTTTTACCCAGTTACAAGCTCTGTTACCTAGTTCCCAGTTCTGTTGTACTTAGTTTCTAGCTCTACTGTACCCACTTCCTAGCTTTGTTGTACCCAGTTCCTAGTTCTAGCTCTGTTGTATATACTTATAATCTGTAGGATGCATTAGCACTAAACCCGTAGGGGCCATCCAGTGTCGCGTGAATAAAGGGAAATTTGTATGACTGGAGGAAGGGGAAGGGTAGCTCATATTCCTTGGATCAAGAGCACGTCGCCAGCATCTGAAGCACCCTGTCTCCCAATTTGGAGGGTTAAAAGATGGATATGGGTTGATTTATGAGGCGATGGGCTCTTGATCCAAAGCATTGGAGCTAATGGCTCCTTGGATCAAAACCGGATTACTCCTCATCACCCGGGCGCTGTATGAACCCTGTGAGTTTATCGCTTCCTCCTTGAATATATTAAGACACATAGGTAACACCTGGGTATCTTTATTTGAAGACGTTTCACCAACCATTGTTGACTTTCTCAGTTCAATACAGAGATGTACGTGGAGATTGGAAGATGAGGTGATGAGTCTTTCAGTCTGGAGGTGGTGTTCAGTACCATAATCATAATTCATCAAGACTGAGGTACTCAACATCGGCTTCCAGGCTGAGAGACTGATTACTTCGTCTTAAATTGTCTCTGTGTATAATTATGTAAGGCTGAAAGACTGATTAACTCTTCCTCTGTCTTCTGTGTATAGTTCTGCAGGGCTGAGGGACTGATTACCTCACCTTCCACTGTCTATAGTTCCGTAATTCCGTAAGTTGGAAAGACTGATAAACTTATCTTCCATTCTCTTCTGTATATAGTGCTGCAAAGCACTTATTGCATCATCTTCCACTGTCTTCATACATCATCTTTGTACTGAATTGAAAAATCCACTGATTGTTGCATCGTCTCCAAATAAAATTGCGTAAGTGTCGGACATCTGCCTAATTCTTCATCTCGTCCGTATTGCGTACCATTATTGTAATGACTATAACATGGTTATGGGGTGAAGTATTCAATAAAGCTGATAATTATAAGAATTCTGGCACCTTATTTAAATAAAAAATAGCGTTATTGGGAAAGAATTGAAAATAAAATCGAATCATGCCTTTGGGAACTGAATTTGCATAACTTATTCAATATGGTCGCTCACGCTAGAAGGAAAGGTTGGAGGAGCTTCACATGGACTTGGTCATGTTGAAAGAACTGGTGAACGTGAAGGTTGAAGGATCTTCACATGGCCTTGTTTATGGTGAAGGGTGAACGTGAAGGTTGAAGGATCTTCACATGGCCTTGTTTATGTTTGGAGAACTGGTAAATGGTGAACGTGAAGGACCACGACAGATTTCTTATGAGGTTTTCCCGTGTATAAACACAAGTTTTAATGGCCTTTGCAGTGTAATGAACAATTGTCAGAACTGATAGAAAACCCACTTGTTGATAGTGGAGCATAAGAGGAAGAGTGGCTGTTTGTTTCCACCTTCATTCCCAGTCTAGTGGTGGAGGCATACAGCCAATTACTTTTATGTGCTTTATTGTCAACATGTGGGTTTGCTCTCGGCATACACATGACATGTTTGCTGTATGTTTTGTTTACGTTTATATACACATTCCTTTCAGAGGCAAGTAAAGATCACACGTCTTGTGTTTTATTAAGTCATCGTTCTTTCCAACCCACAAGATGTAAAAGATTGTGGGAGGATTCAGAGAATTGGAGGGAGTAATGGTAAAAGTGTACTTGTGGGAAGTGCAGGAGCTGTGACTCGACCCCTGCAACCACATATAGCTGAACACACACACACACACACACACACACACACACACACACACACAAAGGTAACAAAGTTGCTGTAATCCATTTGTTCTTATCTGGTGATCGTCCTGCTGCTGGGTCCCACATACTTCCACTTGTCTATTTCAACGCCTGTCTTGCAGATGGGGCACCTATAGTACATCTATAGCAGGTGAAGCACCTCTGATACATTTGTAGCAGGTGAAGCACCTCTGATTATTGCAAGTGGAGTACATGACACCTCCTTTACAGGTGGAATAAGTCTGTCACCTGTGTACCAACTGTAGTACCTGGTACCAGCCGACACTGGTACCCTCCCTCTTTGGTACCAACCAACATTGGTACCAACCAACATGTATACCAATCAACACTAGTACCAACCAGAACTGGAACCGTCCAGCACCGGTACCAACCAACACTGATACCATCCAAAACTGGTACCATCAAACACCGGTACCAACCAACACTGGTGCCATCAAACACTGGTACCATCCAACACTGGTACCATCAAACACTGGTACCGTCAGACACTGGTACCATCAAACACTGGTACCATCCAACACTGGTACCATCAAACACTGGTACCAACACTGGTACCATCAAAAACTGGTACCATCAAACACTGGTACCATCCAACACTGGTACCATCCAACACTGGTACCATCAAACACTGGTACCAACCAACACTGGTACCATCAAACACTGGTATCGACCAACACTGGTACCATCAAACACTGGTACCAACCAACACTGGTACCATCAAACACTGGTACCAACCAACACTGGTACCATCAAACACTGGTACCATTCAACACTGGTAATATCAAACACTGGTACCATCCAACAATGGTACAATCAAACACTGGTACCAACCAACACTAGTGCCATCAAACACTGGTACCAACCAACACTGGTACCATCAAACACTGGTACCATCCAACACTGGTACCATCCAACACTGGTACCACCAAACACCGGTACCATCAAACACTGGTACCATCAAACACTAGTATCGACCTACACTGGTACCATCAAACACTGGTACCATTCAACACTGGTACCATCAAACACTGGTACCATCCAACACTGGTACCATCAAACACTGGTACCAACCAACACTGGTGCCATCAAACACTGGTACCAACCAACACTGGTACCATCAAACACTGGTACCATCCAACACTGGTACCATCCAACACTGGTACCATCAAACACTGGTACCATCCAACACTGGTACCACCAAACACCGGTACCATCCAACACTGGTACCATCAAACACTAGTATCGACCTACACTGGTACCATCAAACACTGGTACCATCCAACACTGGTACCATCAAACACTGGTACCAACCAACACTGGTACCATCAAACACTGGTACCATCCAACACTGGTACCATCAAACACCGGTACCATCCAACACTGGTACCATCAAACACTGGTACCAACCAACACTGGTACCATCAAACACTGGTACCAACACTGGTACCATCAAACACTGGTACCATCCAACACTGGTACCATCAAACACTGGTACCAACCAACACTGGTAACATCAAACACTGGTACCATCCAACACTGGTACCAACCAACACTGGTACCATCAAACACTGGTACCATCAAACACTGGTACCAACCAACACTGGTTCCATCAAACACTGGTACCAACCAACACTGGTACCATGAAACACTGGTATCGACCAACACTGGTACCATCAAACACTGGTATCGACCAACACTGGTACCATCAAACACTGGTACCGTCAGACACTGGTACCATCCAACACTGGTACCGTCAGACACTGGTGCCATCAAACCCTGGTACCAACCAACACTGGTACCATCAAACACTGGTACCAACACTGGTACCATCAAACACTGGTACCAACCAACACTGGTACCATCAAACACTGGTATCGACCAACTCTGGTACCATCAAACACTGGTACCGTCAGACACTGGTACCATCCAACACTGGTACCGTCAGACACTGGTACCATCCAACACTGGTACCATCAAACACTGGTATCGACCAACACTGGTACCATCCAACACTGGTAATATCAAACACTGGTATCTACCAACACTGGTACCATCAAACACTGGTACCAACCAACACTGGTACCATCAAACACTGGTATCGACCAACACTTGTACCATCAAACACTGGTATCAACCAACACTGGTACCATCAAGCACTGGTACCGTCAGACACTGGTGCCATCAAACACTGGTACCAACCAACACTGGTACCATCAAACACTGGTGCCAACCAACACTGGTACCATCAAACAGTGGTATCGACCAACACTGGCACCATCAAACACTGGTACCAACCAACACTGGTACCATCAAACACTGGTACCAACCAACACTCGTACCATAAAACACTGGTACCAACCAACACTGGTACCATCAAACACTGGTACCGTCAGACACTGGTGCCATCAAACACTGGTACCAACCAACACTGGTACCATCAAACACTGGTACCATCAAACACTGGTACCGTCAGACACTGGTGCCATCAAACACTGGTACCAACCAACACTGGTACCATCAAACACTGGTATCGACCAACATTGGTACCATCAAACACTGGTATCAACAAACACTGGTACCATCAAACACTGGTATCGACCAACACTGGTACCATCAAACACTGGTATCGACCAACACTGGTACCATCAAACACTGGTATCGACCAACACTGGTACCATCAAACACTGGTACCGTCAGACACTGGTACCATCCAACACTGGTACCATCAAACACTGGTATCGACCAACACTGGTACCATCAAACACTGGTATTGACCAACACTGGTACCATCCAACACTGTTATCGACCAACACTGGTACCATCCAACACTGTTATCGACCAACACTGGTATCGACCAACACTGTTACCAACCAACACTGGTACCAACACTGGTATCGACCAACACTGGTACCAACCAACACTGGTATCGACCAACACTGGTACCAACACTGGTACCAACCAACACAGCAGCAGCTGGTGTAGAGCAGTGCTACACTGCAGCAGCTGGTGTAGAGCAGTGCTACACTGCAGCAGCTGGTGTAGAGCAGTGCTACACTGCAACAGCTGGTGTAGAGCAGTGCTACACTGCAGCATCTGGTGTAGAGCAGTGCTACACTGCAGCAGCTGGTGTAGAGCAGTGCTACACTGCAGCAGCTGGTGTAGAGCAGTGCTACACTGCAGCATCTGGTGTAGAGCAGTGCTACACTGCAGCATCTGGTGTAGAGCAGTGCTACACTGCAGCAGCTGGTGTAGAGCAGTGCTGCACTGCAGCATCTGGTGTAGAGCAGTGCTACACTGCAGCAGCTGGTGTAGAGCAGTGCTACACTGCAGCAGCTGGTGTAGAGCAGTGCTACACTGCAGTAGAGCAGTGCTACACTGCATCATCTGGTGTAGAGCAGTGCTACACTGCAGCATCTGGTGTAGAGCAGTGCTACACTGCAGCAGCTGGTGTAGAGCAGTGCTACACTGCAGCATCTGGTGTAGAGCAGTGCTACACTGCAGCATCTGGTGTAGAGCAGTGCTACACTGCAGCATCTGGTGTAGAGCAGTGCTACACTGCAGCAGCTGGTGTAGAGCAGTGCTACACTGCAGCAGCTGGTGTAGAGTAGTGCTACACTGCAGCATCTGGTGTAGAGCAGTGCTACACTGCAGCAGCTGGGAGTCGCTCTTCATTAATGGAGTCATAAACTAGTTATAGCTGAACTAACGTGTTTCTGTTGCTCTACGACCCTTGTGGGTTTTGTGCTGATGAATCTAAGGATAATGTGAGTTTTGTGTTCAACGTTTGAATTGCTCTTTCCTGAAGCCTAGTTACATAATACATTCATTTTTATAACCTTTGCTCTTGTTCAGAATTTAAGCATTTTTGGAGGCTAACAGAGCCTCAGTTTGGTCTTGCTGTTTGAGGCAGGTGTGTCCAGAACCTCAATTTAGTCTTTCTGGATGAAGCAATTGTCTATAGAACCTCAGTTCTGTAGACAGTTGCTCAGAACGTCAATTTAGTCTTGCTGGTTTAGACAGGTGTGTACAGAACCTCAGTTTAGTCTTGCTGGTTGAGACAGGTGTGTACAGAACCTCAGTTTAGTCTTGCTGGTTGAGACAGGTGTGTACAGAACCTCAGTTTAGTCTTGCTGGTTGAGCAAGGTGTGTACACAGAGACCTCCACAATTTCCCTCGACAAATCGTAGCTGAGATCGAAGACAAATTATGAGAGGCGAGCTGCGGGTCGGTGGTTTGTTTACCTTGTGTCACTATGGCGGCCATGGTTGCTAGGGAGGTGACGTCACGCACACTGACTCTGCCCTCTGCTATACATCTCTGCTCTTGAAAACTGAAGCTAAATACATGTATTTATTGCACTTTAATTTACATACTGAGGTGCTGTTCTACCCTAGATCATTTTAAAGTCTAACATTAACATTTTAATGTCTTCATTAACATTTTAAAACTTAACATTAACATTTTAATGCCTAACATTAACATTTTGAAACCCATCATTAATATTTTAAAGCTTAATATTACATTTTAAAATAACGTTAACATTTTTAAACCCAAAATTAACATTTTAAAGCCTAACATTACCATTTTAAAGCTTAACTTTAATATTTTAAAACTTACATTAACATTTAATACCTAAGTAAAGAGCGAGTGGATTAACATTTTAAAGCTTAACATTAACAGTTTAAAACCTTACATTACCATTTTAAAGTCTAATAATAGCATTTAAAAACCTAACATAACATCCCCACTCTTCATTTTCTCGGAAACTACCCACAACAGCCGGGTACTGAGTGAGCTGTCTCGGGTGGATTACTTTCTCACATGTGGATTACTTCTTCCTCACATGTGGATTACTTCCTCCTTACATGTGGATTACTTCTTCCTCACATGTGGATTACTTCCTCCTTACATGTGGATTACTTCCTCCTCACATGTGGATTACTTCCTCACATGTGGATTACTTCCTCACATGTGGATTACTTCCTCACATGTGGATTACTTCCTCACATGTGGATTACTTCCTCACATGTGGATTACTTCCTCACATGCGGATTACTTCCTCACATGTGGATTACTTCCTCACATGCGGATTACTTCCTCACATGCGGATTACTTCCTCACATGTGGATTACTTCCTCACATGTGGATTACTTCCTCACATGTGGATTACTTCCTCACATGCGGATTACTTCCTCACATGTGGATTACTTCCTCACATGTGGATTACTTCCTCACATGTGGATTACTTTCAGAAACAGTAATTTATTTTCATATAATATTGACGGTTACTGGAATGATCTGTTTTTTAATCTGTAATATTTTTTCCGCATAGAGGAGGAAGCCGGAGTTTTAATTATGGACTGTACTAGTTTTAATAATAATGATGGAATATGAGGCAGTAGTTTTAATTATAATGATGGAGAAATGAGGCAGTCGTTTTAACTATAATGATGGAGAAATGAGGCAGTAGTTTTAATTATAATGATGGAGAAATGAGGCAGTAGTTTTAATTATAATGATGGAGAAATGAGGCAGTAGTTTTAATTATAATGATGGAGAAATGAGGCAGTAGTTTTAATTATAATGATGGAGAAATGAGGCAGTAGTTTTAATTATAATGATGGAGAAATGAGGCAGTAGTTTTAATTATAATGATGGAGAAATGAGGCAGTAGTTTTAATTATAATGATGGAGAAATGAGGCAGTAGTTTTAATTATAATGATGGAGAAATGAGGCAGTAGTTTTAATTATAATGATGGAGAAATGAGGCAGTAGTTTTAATTATAATGATGGAGAAATGAGGCAGTAGTTTTAATTATAATGATGGAGAAATGAGGCAGTAGTTTTAATTATAATGATGGAGAAATGAGGCAGTAGTTTTAATTATAATGATGGAGAAATGAGGCAGTAGTTTTAATTATAATGATGGAGAAATGAGGCAGTAGTTTTAATTATAATGATGGAGAAATGAGGCAGTAGTTTTAATTATAATGATGGAGAAATGAGGCAGTAGTTTTAATTATAATGATGGAGAAATGAGGCAGTAGTTCTAATTATGATGGATGAATAAGGAAGGAGTCTTAAATATCATGGGGAAGGAGGATGCAACAGATATCATATTACTTTCTCAATCAAGTCTGTCATAAAATTATTTTGACTATAATAGTCTGATGGTTTCAGTGTTTGTAGGTGTTATATATATATATATATATATATATATATATATATATATATATATATATATATATATATATATATATATATATATATATATATATATATATATATATACATTGTAAAAGCCTTTTGGCTGCATTGATTGTAGAAGTCTTTTAGCTACACTGTAGTCTTTTAGCTGTGTTGATTGTATTGGTCTTTTAGCTTCAGTGATTGTATTAGTCATTTCGTACCAGCGATTGTAGTAGACTAACGGTTATCAAACTACAAGTAATTGTAGTTTGATAGCCTCACTGATTGTAGTCTGACGGCTCACGTGATTGTAATAATTTTACAGCTCCAGTGATTGCAGTAAGCTAATAGCTTCAGTGATTGTAACATTCTTATAGCTCCAGCGATAGTTGTAGTCTGACAGATCAAGTGAGTATAGTTTGACAGCTTCATTGATTGTGGTATGACATCTCCAGTGATTGTGGTAACTTGACAGCTCCAGTGGTTGCATTAGTCTGGCAGCTCTAGTGATTGTCATAACCTGACAACTTCAGTGATTGTAGCTGTCTGACAGCTCCAGAGATTGTAATAGCCTGACAGTTTCAGTGATTGTGGTGACCTGAGAACTTCGTGATTATGGTAGCCTGACAGCTCCAGTGATTGTGGAAGCTCAACAGCTCCAGTAATTGTGGTAGCCTGACAGCTCCACTAATTGCAGTAATTTGACAGCTTCAGTAATTGTGGTAGCCTGACATCTCCATTGATTGTCGTAGCCTAACAGCTCCAGTGATTATGGTAGCCCGGCAGCTCCTGTTATTGTGGTAGCCTTACATCTCCAGTGACTGTGGTAGCCTGACAGCTCCAGTGATTGTGGTAGCCTGACAGCTCCAGTAATTGTGGTAGCGTGACATCTCCAATGATTGTGGTAGCCTAACAGCTCCAGTAATTGTACTAGGCTGACTTCCCCTCAGTGATTGTGGTAATCTCAAAGCTCTAGTGACTACATGATTGTAGTAGTCTGACAGCTCTAATAATTATAGGCTGACACTACAGTGATTGTAGTAGTCTTAAGAACATAAGTTAGAACACTGCAGCAGGCCTACTGGCCTATGCGAGTCAGTTCCAATTCTCCCACCGGCTTAAGCCAATGTCTTAAAGGAGAAGCACGCCATCCGACCTAGTAGCACAAGCTAGTCAGGTCCAACTCACACCCACCCACACTTACTCATGTATTTATCCAACCTATTTTTAAAACTACATAACGTCTTAGCTTCTATGACAGTACTCGGGAGTTTGTTCCACTCATCCACAACTCTATTGCCAAACCATTGCTTTCCTTTATCCTTCCTGAATCTGAATTTTTCCAATTTAAAACCATTGCTTTGAGTCCTGTCTATGTTACATATTTTTAGCACGCTGTTTACATCCCCTTTATTAATTCCCGTTTTCCATTTATACACCTTTCTAGAGAGTACAGATTCAGGGTCCTCAGTCTATCCTCATAGGGAAGATTTCTGATACATGGGATCAACTTTGTCATCCTCCTTTGTACGTTTTCCTGAGCATTTATATCCATTCTGTAATACGTTGACCAAAACTGTGCAGCATAATCTAAATGAGGCCTAACCAAAGATATATAGAGTTGAACAAGCTGAAGACTTCTATTATTTATGCTTCTTGATATAATGCCAAGGATTCTATTCGCTTTATTGCAAACACTTATGCACTATTGTCTTGGTTTCAGATTACTGTTAACCAGAACTCCTAAATCCTTCGCAATCCGTAATATTAAGATCTACATTATTTAGTTTATATGTTGCATGGTTATTTTCCTATCCAACATTTAGAACTTTGCATTTGTCTATATTAAACTGCATCTGCCACTTCTCCGATCACTGCATCAGTCTATTCAAATCATCCTGGAGTGCTCTAATGTCCTCATTAGAATGAATTGGACAGCCTATTTTGGTGTCATCAGCAAATTTGCTTTTGTCGTTATTTATTCCCTCATCTATGTCGTTTATGTAGATTGTGAACAACAACGGGCCCAAAACTGACCCCTGTGGAACACCGCTTGTGACGTGCCCCCATTCTGATTTCTCCCCATTTATGCAAATTCTGCTGCCTATTTGTCAACCATGCCTTTACCCAGGAAATAATTTCTCCTCCTATTCCGTATGCGTTAAATTTTCTCAACAGCCTCTGATGTGGAACTTTATCGAATGCCTTACTGAAGTCCATATACACCGTATCATATTCATTACCATGGTCTACGTCCTTAAATACCTTAGTGAAGAAAGTAAATTCGTAAGACAGGAACGCCCCTTTGTATAACCATGTTAGGATTCATTAATCAATTCATGCCTTTCAAGATGGTTACGGATTGCTTTGGCAATTATTGATAACATAAATTTACCAACTATGGAGGTAAGGCATATTGGTCTATAGTTCGAAGCTATGGACCTGCCACCTGCCTTGTAAATAGGTATTACATTTACCATTTTCCATTTATCTGGCACTATGCCAGTTTGTAGTGATATATTAAAAAGATTAGCCAAAGGTATACTAAGTTCCTCTTTACATTCCTTTAAAACCCTTGCAACAGTTCATCGGGGAATTTAAACTGATAGACTAAGTGATTGTAGTAGTCTTAAAGACTAAGTGATTGTAGTAGTCTGTGAGCCTCATTGATTTAAGTGTGACAACTCCTGGGATTGTAGTAGGCTGTCAGCTTCAGTGATTGTAATCTTACCGATCCAGTGAATGTGGTAGTTTGACAGTTCCAGTGATTGTAGTCTGTTAGCTCCAGTTGTTGTAGTCAACGGCCATACCACGTGTCAACGGCCATACCACGTTGAACGCACCGCTTCTCGTCCGATCAGCGAAGTTAAGCAACGTTGGGTTTGGTTAGTACTTGGATGGGTGACCGCCTGGGAACACCAAATGCTGTTGGCATAAAAGCTTTTCGGGAGGCCCGGTGACCTGGTGGTTAAAGCTCCCGCTTCACACACGGAGGGCCCGGGTTCGATTCCCGGCGGATGGAAACATTTCGACACGTTTCCTTACACCTGTTGTCCTGTTCACCTAGCAGCAAATAGGTACCTGGGTGTTAGTCGACTGGTGTGGGTCGCATCCTGGGGGACAAGATTGAGGACCCCAATGGAAATAAGTTAGACAGTCCTGGATGACGCACTGACTTTCTTGGGTTATCCTGGGTGGCTATCCCTCCGGGGTTAAAAATCCGAACGAAATCTTATCTTATCTCTTATCTCTAGTAGACTGACAGCTTCAGTTATTGTAGTAGTCTGACAGCTCCAGTGATTGTAGTAGGCTATCATTGAACTTCACTGATTATAATCTTCCATCTCCAGTGACTGTAGTAGTAGTCTAACAATTCCAGTGATTGTAATAATCTTACTGATCCACTGATTGTAATAATCTTACAGCTACAGTGATTGTGGTAGTCTGACAGCACCTATAGTTAATGTAACATTAACAGTCAGTTCCTCCACATCATCAACAGTCTGTATCTCCACAACATAAACAGTCTGTATCTCCACAACATCAACAGTCTATATCTCCACAACATCAACAGTCTTTATCTCCAAAACATCAACAGTCTATATCTCCACAACATAAACAGTCTATATCTCCACAACATAAACAGTCTGTATCTCCACAACATCAACAGTCTGTATCTCCACAACATCAACAGTCTGTATCTCCACAACATCAACAGTCTATATCTCCACAACATCAACAGTCTTTATCTCCAAAACATCAACAGTCTATATCTCCACAACATAAACAGTCTGTATCTCCACAACATCAACAGTCTGTATCTCCACAACATCAACAGTCTGTATCTCCACAACATCAACAGTCTGTATCTCCACAACATCAACAGTCTGTATCTCCACAACATCAACAGTCTGTATCTCCACAACATCAACAGTCTGTATCTCCACAACATCAACAGTCTGTATCTCCACAACATAAACAGTCTGTATCTCCACAACATAAACAGTCTGTATCTCCACAACATCAACAGTCTGTATCTCCACAACATCAACAGTCTGTATCTCCACAACATCAACAGTCTGTATCTCCACAACATAAACAGTCTGTATCTCCACAACATAAACAGTCTGTATCTCCACAACATCAACAGTCTGTATCTCCACAACATCAACAGTCTTTATCTCCAAAACATCAACAGTCTATATCTCCACAACATCAACAGTCTGTATCTCCACAACATCAACAGTCTGTATCTCCACAACATCAACAGTCTGTATCTCCACAACATAAACAGTCTGTATCTCCACAACATCAACAGTCTGTATCTCCACAACATCAACAGTCTGTATCTCCACAACATCAACAGTCTGTATCTCCACAACATAAACAGTCTGTATCTCCACAACATCAACAGTCTGTATCTCCACAACATAAACAGTCTGTATCTCCACAACATCAACAGTCTGTATCTCCACAACATCAACAGTCTGTATCTCCACAACATAAACAGTCTGTATCTCCACAACATCAACAGTGTGTATCTCCACAACATCAACAGTCTGTATCTCCACAACATCAACAGTCTTTATCTCCAAAACATCAACAGTCTGTATCTCCACAACATCAACAGTCTTTATCTCCACAACATCAACAGTCTTTATCTCCAAAACATCAACAGTCTGTATCTCCACAACATCAACAGTCTTTATCTCCAAAACTTCAACAGTCTGTATCTCCACAACATCAACAGTCTTTATCTCCAAAACATCAACAGTCTGTATCTCCACAACATCAACAGTCTGTATCTCCACAACATCAACAGTCTGTATCTCCACAACATCAACAGTCTTTATCTCCAAAACATCAACAGTCTGTATCTCCACAACATCAACAGTCTTTATCTCCAAAACATCAACAGTCTGTATCTCCACAACATCAACAGTCTGTATCTCCACAACATCAACAGTGTGTATCTCCACAACATCAACAGTCTGTATCTCCACAACATCAACAGTCTTTATCTCCAAAACATCAACAGTCTATATCTCCACAACATCAACAGTCTGTATCTCCACAACATCAACAGTCTGTATCTCCACAACATCAACAGTCTATATCTCCACAACATAAACAGTCTGTATCTCCACAACATCAACAGTCTGTATCTCCACAACATCAACAGTCTGTATCTCCACAACATCAACAGTCTGTATCTCCACAACATCAACAGTCTGTATCTCCACAACATCAACAGTCTGTATCTCCACAACATCAACAGTCTTTATCTCCAAAACATCAACAGTCTATATCTCCACAACATCAACAGTCTGTATCTCCACAACATAAACAGTCTGTATCTCCACAACATCAACAGTCTGTATCTCCACAACATCAACAGTCTGTATCTCCACAACATCAACAGTCTGTATCTCCACAACATCAACAGTCTGTATCTCCACAACATCAACAGTCTGTATCTCCACAACATAAACAGTCTATATCTCCACAACATCAACAGTCTGTATCTCCACAACATCAACAGTCTGTATCTCCACAACATAAACAGTCTGTATCTCCACAACATCAACAGTCTGTATCTCCACAACATCAACAGTCTGTATCTCCACAACATCCTACTTGTACAGTTCACGTTCAAACAACAAACTACGCAGCTTCCTGCCTCTTATTCTTCTCAATAAATACATGCATATTTCCGGCATTGTAGTCGTTTTTGAAACTTGATTGCTAGTAGAAGGATTTTAATGTTTTCTTTCGGGAAATGTGGAAACACTACAGGAATAATAGTTTTTAAATACTTGCATAGCGTAAATAGAAGTGTGTAGTGGATGTAAGCAGATGTATGATTTACGGTACTTATATCATAGATAAATTTCCAGAGTACTATGTATACTGAGAGTTTACTTTCATCCCTATTTAAGGGATTAAATTATTCTTGATAGGTGGTGAACAGGTTACATGCAGCCTTAATGACCTCTCGTGTACTCGATAAATTTTAAACTTCATTAACTAACTAACCAAGCTGCCCATCATAAATACTCATGAGACAGACAGAAAAATCGAACAGTCTTGCTAAAGTGCAAAAAGTTTACCTGATTTCCGTTTCTAACTCACTCTGGCAGGACAGTAGTACCTTCATGTATGGTTGCTTCTCCCAGTCTACTGCCTAGTACATGGCATGTGTATTACAGTGTCACGACCATGTGTCTCACCTGTATCTTTTGTTTCCTGTGTTAGTATACGAGTATCTCTGCAGTAAGAGCAAGGATTGGTTGAGGATCCTCGTAATCGCATTAGGGTAGTGTGTAGATCAGTGCAAAAGGAGTGTAAAAAAAGGTCTTAATTAATTTTATGACAATGCTGGGGAGGGCGATCGAGGGAAGGACTGAGGAAACCAAGAGAGATTTAGAAAGATTCGAAAGAGAGATTTGGAAGAGACAGGGAGAGAGCTTTGAAGGAGAGAAGGGGAGAGATTTGAAAGAGTGAAGCAGAGACGTAACAGAGATAGAGACATTTGAAGGGAGGGAGGGGAGGGGAGGGGAGAGAGACTTAGAGCGAAGGAGAGAGACTCGGAGGAAATGTGAGAGAAATTTAGAGGAAAGGACAGAGAAAATGGACTCTGCATTAGGGCAAATGGGAAGGAATGGAAGAGAAGTCAGTAGGAAAATGAAGTTTAAATTGGTTGATTTTAATATTGTGCAAGATGAATGTGATAGTGTTTGGTGTGTGAGGTCGAGGATGTGATGATGGTGGTGGTGGTTGTGATGTTGATAATCAGGTGGTGAGGTCGTGATTATGAGGGGCTTTGGTTGTGGTTGTGATGGAGGTGGCGAATGTGAGATTGTGGTGGCGACGGTGAGACGATGATGGTGAGGTTGATGGCGGTGGTGGTGGTGATGGTGATGTTTTGGTGATGGTTATACGTTAGTGAGGTTAAGAGTTGTGATGGTGAGATCGATAGTGGTAGTGACACCACTTCGAACTGAACTGCTCCAGGCTGAGGGACTGACAACCTCAAATTCTACGACTTCAAGGGTGATGGACTGATTACATCGTCTTCACATCTCTACTGTTCCTGCCTACTTTCTGTATTCGACTGAAGAAGCCTACTGTGTAGGCGAAACGTTTCGGAATAAAGTTGTCTAACTGTTGCATATGTGTCTTACCTAACAACCTGTCGGTATTGTATACCATTTTGATGTTCATCCTGTCAGACACTGCAACACATGGCATCTTGGTACAGAAAACACCTTGGACAAGCTTTTCAAGTGAAAAGGGTTGGATCTGAGAGGGACATAACCTCTCAGTGGCTCCATTTTCACTATTACTACTACTACTCTGCACCTCTCCTTCCGACAGTATTTAAGTCTCTGCACTGTCGCTTGATCTTCAGATAGTTCCTGACTATGGAACTGAACTGCTCCAGGCTGAGGGACTGACAACCTCAAATTCTACGACTTCAAGGGTGATGGACTGATTACATCGTCTTCACATCTCTACTGTTCCTGCCTACTTTCTGTATTCGACTGAAGAAGCCTACTGTGTAGGCGAAACGTTTCGGAATAAAGTTGTCTAACTGTTGCATATGTGTCTTACCTAACAACCTGTCGGTATTGTATACCATTTTGATGTTCATCCTGTCAGACACTGCAACACATGGCATCTTGGTACAGAAAACACCTTGGACAAGCTTTTCAAGTGAAAAGGGTTGGATCTGAGAGGGACATAACCTCTCAGTGGCTCCATTTTCACTATTACTACTACTACTCTGCACCTCTCCTTCCGACAGTATTTAAGTCTCTGCACTGTCGCTTGATCTTCAGATAGTTCCTGACTATGGAACTGAACTGCTCCAGGCTGAGGGACTGACAACCTCAAATTCTACGACTTCAAGGGTGATGGACTGATTACATCGTCTTCACATCTCTACTGTTCCTGCCTACTTTCTGTATTCGACTGAAGAAGCCTACTGTGTAGGCGAAACGTTTCGGAATAAAGTTGTCTAACTGTTGCATATGTGTCTTACCTAACAACCTGTCGGTATTGTATACCATTTTGATGTTCATCCTGTCAGACACTGCAACACATGGCATCTTGGTACAGAAAACACCTTGGACAAGCTTTTCAAGTGAAAAGGGTTGGATCTGAGAGGGACATAACCTCTCAGTGGCTCCATTTTCACTATTACTACTACTACTCTGCACCTCTCCTTCCGACAGTATTTAAGTCTCTGCACTGTCGCTTGATCTTCAGATAGTTCCTGACTATGGAACTGAACTGCTCCAGGCTGAGGGACTGACAACCTCAAATTCTACGACTTCAAGGGTGATGGACTGATTACATCGTCTTCACATCTCTACTGTTCCTGCCTACTTTCTGTATTCGACTGAAGAAGCCTACTGTGTAGGCGAAACGTTTCGGAATAAAGTTGTCTAACTGTTGCATATGTGTCTTACCTAACAACCTGTCGGTATTGTATACCATTTTGATGTTCATCCTGTCAGACACTGCAACACATGGCATCTTGGTACAGAAAACACCTTGGACAAGCTTTTCAAGTGAAAAGGGTTGGATCTGAGAGGGACATAACCTCTCAGTGGCTCCATTTTCACTATTACTACTACTACTCTGCACCTCTCCTTCCGACAGTATTTAAGTCTCTGCACTGTCGCTTGATCTTCAGATAGTTCCTGACTATGGAACTGAACTGCTCCAGGCTGAGGGACTGACAACCTCAAATTCTACGACTTCAAGGGTGATGGACTGATTACATCGTCTTCACATCTCTACTGTTCCTGCCTACTTTCTGTATTCGACTGAAGAAGCCTACTGTGTAGGCGAAACGTTTCGGAATAAAGTTGTCTAACTGTTGCATATGTGTCTTACCTAACAACCTGTCGGTATTGTATACCATTTTGATGTTCATCCTGTCAGACACTGCAACACATGGCATCTTGGTACAGAAAACACCTTGGACAAGCTTTTCAAGTGAAAAGGGTTGGATCTGAGAGGGACATAACCTCTCAGTGGCTCCATTTTCACTATTACTACTACTACTCTGCACCTCTCCTTCCGACAGTATTTAAGTCTCTGCACTGTCGCTTGATCTTCAGATAGTTCCTGACTATGGAACTGAACTGCTCCAGGCTGAGGGACTGACAACCTCAAATTCTACGACTTCAAGGGTGATGGACTGATTACATCGTCTTCACATCTCTACTGTTCCTGCCTACTTTCTGTATTCGACTGAAGAAGCCTACTGTGTAGGCGAAACGTTTCGGAATAAAGTTGTCTAACTGTTGCATATGTGTCTTACCTAACAACCTGTCGGTATTGTATACCATTTTGATGTTCATCCTGTCAGACACTGCAACACATGGCATCTTGGTACAGAAAACACCTTGGACAAGCTTTTCAAGTGAAAAGGGTTGGATCTGAGAGGGACATAACCTCTCAGTGGCTCCATTTTCACTATTACTACTACTACTCTGCACCTCTCCTTCCGACAGTATTTAAGTCTCTGCACTGTCGCTTGATCTTCAGATAGTTCCTGACTATGGAACTGAACTGCTCCAGGCTGAGGGACTGACAACCTCAAATTCTACGACTTCAAGGGTGATGGACTGATTACATCGTCTTCACATCTCTACTGTTCCTGCCTACTTTCTGTATTCGACTGAAGAAGCCTACTGTGTAGGCGAAACGTTTCGGAATAAAGTTGTCTAACTGTTGCATATGTGTCTTACCTAACAACCTGTCGGTATTGTATACCATTTTGATGTTCATCCTGTCAGACACTGCAACACATGGCATCTTGGTACAGAAAACACCTTGGACAAGCTTTTCAAGTGAAAAGGGTTGGATCTGAGAGGGACATAACCTCTCAGTGGCTCCATTTTCACTATTACTACTACTACTCTGCACCTCTCCTTCCGACAGTATTTAAGTCTCTGCACTGTCGCTTGATCTTCAGATAGTTCCTGACTATGGAACTGAACTGCTCCAGGCTGAGGGACTGACAACCTCAAATTCTACGACTTCAAGGGTGATGGACTGATTACATCGTCTTCACATCTCTACTGTTCCTGCCTACTTTCTGTATTCGACTGAAGAAGCCTACTGTGTAGGCGAAACGTTTCGGAATAAAGTTGTCTAACTGTTGCATATGTGTCTTACCTAACAACCTGTCGGTATTGTATACCATTTTGATGTTCAGAAGTTAATATACGTAGTTACAATAACGAGGGTTAACTAAGCGTTTAATGAACTCGGTTTAAGTCGTAATGAACGACTGTCAGTGAATAAATGGAAAGATGGACGGGGGGAGGGGAGGGGTTATCGAACCGTGGTCCTGAGATTGTCAGCAAAGCGGTAATAAGAACATAAGAACATAAGAACGATGGAACACTGCAGAAGGCCTACTGGCCCATGCGAGGCAGGTCCAAGTCTCCTACCGGCTTAAGCCAATGCACCCAACCTAGTCAGGTCAGGTCACATTGACTTAAGGGAGGAACACGGCAACCGACCTGGTAGCACAAGCTATCAGGTCTAACTCACACCCACCCACATCTACTCATGTATTTATCCAACCTATTTTTAAAGCTACACAACGTTCTGGCCTCTATAACGGTACTTGGGAGTTTGTTCCACTCATCCACAACTCTATTACCAAACCAGTACTTTCCTATATCCTTCCTGAATCTGAATTTTTCCAACTTAAAACCATTGCTGCGAGTCCTGTCTAGGCTAGATATTTTCAGCACACTATTTACATCCCCTTTATTTATTCCTGTCTTCCATTTATACACCTCAATCATATCCCCCCTAATTCTACGTCTTTCTAGAGAGTGCAGTTTCAGGGCCCTTAGTCTATCCTCATAGGGAAGGTTTCTGATACATGGGATCAACTTTGTCATCCTCCTTTGTACATTTTCCAGAGAATTTATATCCATTCTGTAATACGGTGACCAAAACTGTGCAGCATAATCTAAATGAGGCCTAACCAAGGATGTATAGAGTTGAAGAACAACCTGAGGACTCCTATTATTTATGCTTCTTGATATGAAGCCAAGGATTCTATTAGCTTTATTGCGAACACTTATGCACTGTTGTCTTGGTTTCAGATTACTGCTAACCAGAACTCCTAAATCTTTTTCACAATCCGTAATATTAAGATCTACATTATTTAGTTTATATGTGGCATGGTTATTGTCCTGTCCAACATTTAGAACTTTGCATTTGTCTATATTAAACTGCATCTGCCACTTCTCCGACCACTGCATCAGTCTATTCAAATCTTCCTGGAGTGCTCGAATGTCCTCGTCAGAATGAATTCGACGGCCTATTTTGGTGTCATCGGCAAACTTGCCGATGTCGCTCTTTATGCCCTCATCTATGTCGTTTATGTAGATTGTGAACAGCAGGGGGCCCAACACTGACCCCTGTGGAACACCGCTCGTGACGCTTCCCCACTCTGATTTCTCCCCATTTATGCAAACTCTCTGCTGCCTATTTGTCAACCATGCCTCTATCCAGGAAAAAATCTCTCCTCCTATTCCATGTGCTTTAATTTTCCTCAATAGTCTCTGATGTGGGACCCTGTCAAAAGCCTTACTGAAGTCCATATACACAATATCATATTCATTACCATGATCTACCTCCTCAAATACCTTAGTGAAAAAAGTTAATAAATTCGTAAGGCAGGAACGCCCCTTTGTAAAACCATGCTGAGATTCGTTGATTAATTTATGCTTTTCAAGGTGGCTACGAACTGCCTCGGCAATTATTGATTCCATAAATTTTCCCACTATGGAGGTTAGGCTTATTGGTCTATAGTTCGAAGCTAAGGACCTGTCACCTGTTTTGAAAATAGGTATCACATTTGCCATTTTCCACTTATCTGGCACCATGCCAGTTTGTAGTGATATGTTGAAAAGATTAGCCAAAGGTGTGCTAAGCTCCTCTTTACATTCCTTTAGAACCCTTGCATACAGTTCATCAGGGCCTGGGGATTTGTTAGGTTTTAATTTATCTATTTGCCTAAGGACCATGTCACTTGTGACCCTAATAGTGCACAGTTTATTATCGTCCTGTTCTACATAATTTATCATTACTGGAATATCGCTGGTATCCTCCTGTGTAAAAACTGAGAGGAAGTATGTGTTAAAAATTCTACACATTTCCTTATCACTGTCAGTGAGCTGACCCGAGGAACTTTTGAGTGGGCCTATCTTGTCCCTGATCTTACTTCTGTATACCTGAAAGAATCCTTTTGGGTTAGTCTTCGATTCTCTTGCAACTTTAACCTCATAATCTCTTTTTGCTTTTCTAATTCCCTTTTTTATTTCTCTCTTTAACTGAATATATCGATTTCTCAATTGCCCCTCTCCTCTTTTGATTTGCCTATATATGCCTCTCTTTTGACCAATCAGATATTTTAATCTATTGTTCATCCATTTAGGATCATTTTTGTTTGATCTGATTTCCCTATTTGGAACATAATTTGACTGAGCAGCTAGAACTATGCCCTGGAAAGCATCATATCGGCAACCATCACCACCTACCTGACCCTTAGTCAGGTCATTCCAGTTCAGCCCACCTAAGTAATTTTTCAGTCCTATGAAATCAGCCAAGCGAAAGTCAGGGACGGAGACTTGATTGCCATTATTAGGGGAATTCCATGATATATTAAAACTGAGTGATTTGTGATCACTTTCCCCAAGCTCATCATTAACCTCAAGATTATTAATTAGTGTTTCCCTACTGGCAAGAACCAAGTCAAGGAGGTTATTTCCCCTAGTTGGCTCTGTCACAAACTGTTTTAAAAAACAATCCTGGATCGTATCAAGAAAGTCACCTGACTCTAAATTTCCTGTCAAATTTCTCCAGTCAATCTGTCTATAGTTGAAATCTCCCATTAGCACAACATTTTCGTATGTAGATGCCTTACGAATTTCGTCCCATAGAAGTTTACTGCACTCCCTATCAAGATTTGGGGCCCTGTAAATCACACCCAAAATTAGTTTTTCTCGGCCCTCGAGAAGCTGTAACCAAACAGATTCAGTGGCTGACGCTTCTAATTTAATATCTTGTCTAACACAACAATTTAAATTGTCTCTGACATACATCGCTACTCCACCACCTTTCCTGTTGACCCTGTCAGTGTGGAATAATTTATAGCCTTGTATGTGACATTCAGAGGGCATCTCTCTATCTTTCAGATTGAGCCAGGTCTCTGTTATAGCAATAATATCTATGTTTCCTGCACTTGCAATTAATCTTAGCTCATCTATCTTATTTCTTACACTCCTGCTATTAGTATAGTAAACCTTAAGGGAGCTAGTCCCTTGCTGCCCTCTGCTGTCCCCCTTTGTTTGCTGACCTGATCTATTGTCTTTATTGATAACTTCATGCTGAATGCCTTTTATACATTTACTGTTTCCAACCCAAGTGTTGCAACCTGCTTGTTTCCCACACACACCCATACCTCTATCTTCCATCAGTTTAAAATCATAGGCATTTCACCAATGGCCTTCTCAATCGAGTCTGCAAGTGCTACCACCCCAGCCCCAGAGAGATGTACCCCATCTCTTGCATACATATCATGTTTGCCATAAAAGTTGTTCCAGTTGTCAATGAATGGGATTGCAAGTTCCTTGCAGTATCTGTCTAGCCAGCAATTTACACCAATTGCCCTAGACAACCATTCATTTCCTACTCCCCTTCTAGGCAAGATGCTACATATGATTGGGATCCCTCCCTTAGACTTAATGAAATCTATAGCTGACCTGTACTTATCTAGCAGCTCTTCTCTCCTACCCTTCCCAATATCATTTCCACCAGCACTGAGACAGATAATGGGCTTGTTCCCATTACCTGACATGATATTATCCAGCCTGTTGACAATGTCCCCAACACCAGCTCCAGGGAAGCACACTCTATCTCTCATCTTCTTATTCCTATTACAAAAAGCACGGTCAATGTATCTTACCTGAGAGTCACCAACCACAAGAATGCGCTTACCTCCATTAGCAGGGGCAGTAGTACCCTTACCTTCACTGGCCACTGAAGTACATTCATCCTGAAGAACAGAGAAGCGATTTCCTACCTTCAGATCTTCACTCTTAACTTTCCTTACTCTGATGCGCCTTCCATTACTGTGAACCACTCGCCACTTGTAGCAGGTGCTGGACTGCACCTCACTGCTGGTAGCCGTTGCTACCTCCCCAACTACAGCCTCCTCACAGCGAGAGACAGACTGCACCTCACTGCTAGAAACCTCATTCCCCACAACTCCAGCCACCTCACACTCTCTCCCAGACCCATTGAGGTGGACCTTCAGCCTCCTAATCTCCTCCTGGAGAAGCAAGACCTCCTCCTTCAACTCATCTTAAGACTTTAATATTTAGAATACAATCCCACGCTGCTCCTGAACTCATCTAAATGTATTTGTTAATTAATTCTGATGAAACACTTGCTTTAGAATGTTTATTTTCAGTATTTTAGTAATTGAGGGTAAGTTGATCTTGGGCCGAGAGCCAGGAGTGATGTTTACATCCAGTATAAGAACATTGAAGAAGTCAACACGAGCACGGCACACGACTCAGACAGACCATTACATGGAACAAAACGATCATAGTGTAGATAGATGATTCCGAGAACCGACAAGTTGATAAACTAGACATGAGTGCAACACTTGGGTATCTTTATTGAGGTAACTTTTCGCCACACAGTGGATTTACCACTCCAGTACAAAGAATAATAATGGAGATCAGAAGGAAATTGAGGTAATCAGTCCCCAGCCTGGAGTCGATGTAATCGATTACATCGCTGATGGATTGATTACCTCATTCTCCTTCTGATCTTCATTATTCTTCTTTGTATTAGACTGATGAAGTTACTGTGTGGCGAAACGTTTTCTCAATAAAGGTAACTAAGTATTGGTGAAAATTTAGACACATGTGCAACATCTGAGTATCTTTACTGTAGACGTTTCGCCATCCAGTGGCCTTTATCAATACATCTACATAACCTTCTTCACGGCAACTGCTACTACCACTACCACTAACCCATCCCTTGGGTATGGCCTACTTCCACTGGAGAATCCCGCCTACTAGAGACTGTGCACTCCCTGCTACACGTCCCTTCCCACCTGACACCAGTATATAAGCGCCAGCCTCCTTGCCTGTGCTGCAGGGAATTCAGAACCGTACACTGTGATGGGTGCTGGGCGTGGCGTGAGATGTCTTTGCTACAAGCGAGTCTCTCCATGTCAGGTCTGGTACCCCAGTGCTGAACGTGTTCTGGAAAGAACTCAATGACAGGCAGTTAGACCGACTTGAAACCCACCTAGACACTTGGACAACCTTCTTTGACGAAGTAATTAAATGGCCAGATGACACTAAACCTCTTTCAGTCTCTATACAATCCTGCTCCTCCTCCTCTGTATTCCTAAACCCTACTCCTTACTTCTAATCTCAACTTCTGCCCTCTGCTGGGGTGGACCTTAAAATACGTCCTTTTACCAAGTCAAATTCTATGTTCTCCCTCTCCAATCATAGTTTGCATTTGAGAAGCAGACAACAGCAAACCAGATTTGACGTTATGCCGCCACCTGTGTGAATGTCCTTTGCCACCCTAACCCAGACCAGTTCTACCATTGCGCCGACACGTTCTTGCAGTCAGCACGGCCCAGCAATTATTCCATTTACCTTGCCAACCAACGATATGCAGCTGAGTATAGCCCTGGCTGTTTTTCTCCTTTCTCCAAATCCTTTCCTCTCACCCACTTATTCTTCCTCTATCCAAATCTCCCTTTTCACCCACATGGGTCTTACCTGGGAGTATTCTATGCTATGTGCTCCAGAATCTTCACGTCTACGGTGCTCTTCACACCAACTCCAAGGCTGAGGGACTGATTACCTCATCTTTTGTATGTAGTTCTTCTGCCTTCCAATCATGTCCTTAAATTTGTATTGATAAAGCCACTGGATGGCGAAACGTCTACAATAAAGATAACCAGGTTTTGCACATGTGTCTAAATTTTCATCTTGTCAATACTGTATACCATGCATGTACATAACCAAGTATTGTACGTGTGGATAATAAAAAAGGCGTTAAAATTACAATGTCAGACGATCTATCATTCAGAGAATACAATAAGACAAATACAGCAAAAACTAGTAAAATAAGAGGATGGATTATGAGGACCTTTAAGGCAAGAGAAATAAATAAGACCCATGTGCAACACTCAGGTTTCTATATTCCGGAACGTAGAATGAGCAGCAGGAGTAGAGATGTGAAGACTACTGCTTCTACTCACTCTTCTGTACTCGACTGAAGAATTAGACACATGCGCAACACTTGGGTTTCTTCAATTAAGATGCCTAAGTGTTGCGCAGGTGTCTAATGTATCAACTTGTCGGTTCTCTGAATCATCTATCTACATTCGACTGAAGAAGCCCATGTGTAGGCGAAACGTTTCGGAATAAAGATACTTAACTGTTGTTGTAAATGGTTGAAAATACCGACAAGTTGAAGATTAAGACACGTGCAGCAGTTGGGTATAGTTATTTATGAAACGTTTCGCCTACACAGCAGGTTTCTTCAGTCAAATACAAATGGAGCAGTAGAAATAATATAAAGATTATTTAATCAGTCCATCAACCTTGCAGAAAAGTATGTGAGGTGGTCAGTCCCTCAGCATGGAAACGTTTCATCAGTATACCCAACTGATATACATGTGTCTTAACTATACCTGACTGTTGCACATGTGTCTTACCTATCAACCTGTCGGTGTTGTATACAATTTTAATATTCACTCAAGATAAGTTACGTCAGTAATAACACTGTGTGTATCACTTGTGCTCTCACGTCTTCAATAATATTCTGTCCTCACAGCATCTTCCAGAGTAAATCAGATACTGGAGCTGGAAAATCTACAGAAGTCTTTTACTGCCCACTCAGTCAAGAAAGTATCTAAACTACCGAGGACTCAAACTTGGATTGTTCTCTCTGACATGGAGAAGAGACATCCCTGATACGTAGAAGATACTGACGATTAAGACACGTGGGCAACAGTTGGATGTCTTTATTGTTGAAATCGTTTTACCTACACATAGGCTTCTTTACTCAAATACAAAGGCAGCGGTGTAGTAGTGAAATGAACTGATGTAATCAGTCCATCAACGTTGGAGGTATGAGGTGGTTAATTCCTCAGCCTGGAGAAAAGGTAAGCTTTACTGTATAGGAGAAACATTTCATCAATAAAGATACCCAACTGTTGCAAATGTGTCTTAATCATCAACTTGTTGGTATTTTATACCATTTTCAACATAGAAGATACTAGAGTCTGGTCACTAAGCTACTCACTGCCATAATACTGGAGTGAAAGATAGTGAAGAAAGTACAGAAAAGCAGGGCGGCATAGAATCAATTAGAGGACAGTCAACTTTAGTAGTGCAAGACTCTTCAAAATAATATATCAAGAAATATTTCCATAATAACGGTAAATGCTTTCAAGAGGAAAATCAGCTCAGTGGAGGTTCCTTGATGCTGCTGAGGGGCTCATGATCTCAGAAATTGGACCTGTGCACTGGTTTGATAATGAAGTTGTGGATGAGTGGAGCAAACTCCCGAGTAACGTCATTGAAGATAAAACGTTGTGTGATTTTAAAAATAGGTTAGACAAATGCATGAATGGGTGCGAGTTGGAAATGACCAGCTTGGGCCAGTAGGCCTTTTATTTTGCTCCTTCTTGAGCGAGTGTGACTTGGACCTACCTAGCATGGGCCAGTAGACCTGTAGTACTTCTTCATTCTTATGTTCTTAATTCCTTGAACCGAGTCTAAATGCCTTCCATTCCTCTATTCGTTGTGTGACCCCTAAAGGTTTAGCGCTCCTCCCATAAATGTAATAATAATAATCAAGAGGAAACTGGACTGCCTTGTCCTGTAAGTTCTTAATCAGCAGTGATGGTTGTGTCGACCTACTAGACGGTAGCAGCAACAACTTGCTTGACCAGACAAGTCAACACAAAAGCTTGACCTCAAACCTGTAACTTCGAAACCGATCACAGGTATATCACAGGTTTGATGCAAGTAGTCACGTATCCGTGAGTAAATGGTATAGTTACATTAGGCAGTGTTAGTAAACTGGTGTAAAAAAACTGTCCTGCCAACGATGGAATGAAATGTGTTGACAGTGATAATGTCGTACTGAATAAGCCGAACTTGCCGAGTAGGCCCAACTCCCTAAAAAAATAATCTTTTTCCTTTTTTTTCCAGATTTATAACTAAGTTTCTCCTTTAACATTGACATTATGACTTTTATTTTTGGACCAAAGCTAACTTAGACACTTCACCTAACCTCCTTAAAACTAACTTAGACACTTCACCTAACCTCCTTAAAACTAACTTAGACACTTCACCTAACCTCCCTAAAACTAACTTAGACACTTCACCTAACCTCCCTAAAACTAACTTAGACACTTCACCTAACCTCCCTAAAAAACTAACTTAGACACTTCACCTAACCTCCCTAAAACTAACTTAGACACTTCACCTAACCTCCCTAAAACTAACTTAGACACTTCACCTAACCTCCCTAAAACTAACTTACACACTTCACCTAGCCTCCTTAAAACTAACCTAGACACTTCACCTAACCTCCCTAAAACTAACTTAGACACTTCACCTAACCTCCCTAAAAAACTAACTTAGACACTTCACCTAACCTCCCTAAAACTAACTTAGACACTTCACCTAACCTCCCTAAAACTAACTTAGACACTTCACCTAACCTCCCTAAAACTAACTTACACACTTCACCTAACCTCCCTAAAACTAACTTAGACACTTCACCTAGCCTCCCTAAAAAACTAACTTAGACACTTCACCTAACCTCCCTAAAACTAACTTAGACACTTCACCTAACCTCCCTAAAACTAACTTAGACACTTCACCTAACCTCCCTAAAAAACTAACTTAGACACTTCACCTAACCTCCCTAAAACTAACTTAGACACTTCACCTAGCCTCCTTAAAACTAACCTAGACACTTTACCTAACCTCCCTAAAACTAACTTAGACACTTCACCTAACCTCCCTAAAACTAACTTAGACACTTCACCTAACCTCCCTAAAACAAACTTAGACACTTCACCTAACCTCCCTAAAACTAACTTAGACAATTTACCTAACCTCCCTAAAACTAACTTAGACACTTTACCTAACCTCCCTAAAACTAACTTAGACACTTTACCTAACCTCCCTAAAACTAACTTAGACACTTCACCTAACCTCCCTAAAACTAACTTAGACACTTCACCTAACCTCCCTAAAAAACTAACTTAGACACTTCACCTAACCTCCCTAAAACTAACTTAGACACTTCACCTAACCTCCCTAAAACTAAATTAGACACTTCACCTAACCTCCCTAAAACTAACTTAGACACTTCACCTAACCTCCCTAAAACTAACACGAGTTTCTCAGCTAAATTCTGTTATATATATCACTGGTCAGCTTAAATATATTTAATATTTTATTCAGTGATATATATTTTTCTTTATATTCAGACCGACTTCCGTTGATTTATGGCAAAAATAAATTTTCATTCGCCTTATTCGGCAAAGTGAACCCTTGCCAATTAGGCCAAACTGGACGATTCGGCTTATTTAGTACGACAGTAACATTGTTACTGTTGTTTTCCCTAGCTTAGTCTGGCGGTGATACACTGTTGTTTATTGCGGCAGTGATACATTGTTGTTTAGTGCGGCAGTGATACACTGTTGTTTAGTGCGGCAGTGATACACTGTTGTTTAGTGCGGCAGTGATACACTGTTGTTTAGTTTGTCAGTGATACACTGTTATTTACTGCGGCAGTGATACACTGTTGTTTAGTCTGGCAGTAACAGTTGCTTAGTCTGGCAGTGATACACTGTTGTTTAGCGTGGCAGTGATACACTGTTATTGAGTCTCGCATTGATACACTGTTGTTTAGTCTGGCAGTGATAAACAATTGTACAACCCTAGAAATTAAGCGTTTCCGCCTAATAATAATAATAATAATAATAATAATAATAATAATAATAATAATAATAATTATAATACCTGTAATATTCAGTGTTACTGATTACTACCCTTTCGAGGGAGGTACCTCGATGTCAGTAAAATGCTTTTGATCCAGGGACTTGGAGCTACCTTCCCTTTCCTTGGATCAGACCTGATTACCTCCCATATCCCAGGTGCTCTGTGACCCTTACGAACTTAGCTTTTCGTGTAACTAAAATGTTTTCCTGAGGCTCCAGTGTAAGTACAGTAGCATAGCTATGGTCATAAGTGTCCCTCTATACAGTGTAGCTACAGTAGCATAGCTATGATCATAAGTGTCCCTCTATACAGTGTAGCTACAGTTTACCTGGAGTTTACCTGGAGAGAGTTTCGGGGGTCAACGCCCCCGCGGCCCGGTCTGTGACCAGGCCTCCTGGTGGATCAGCGCCTGATCAACCAGGCTGTTGCTGCTGGCTGCACGCAAACCAACGTACGAGCCACAGCCCGGCTGATCAGGAACTGACTTTAGGTGCTTGTCCAGTGCCAGCTTGAAGACTGCCAGGGGTCTGTTGGTAATCCCCCTTATGTGTGCTGGGAGGCAGTTGAACAGTCTCGGTCCCCTGACACTTATTGTATGGTCTCTTAACGTGCTAGTGACACCCCTGCTTTTCATTGGGGGGATGGTGCATCGTCTGCCAAGTCTTTTGCTTTCGTAGTGAGTGATTTTCGTGTGCAAGTTCGGTACTAGTCCCTCTAGGATTTTCCAGGTGTATATAATCATGTATCTCTCCCTCCTGCGTTCCAGGGAATACAGGTTTAGAAACCTCAAGCGCTCCCAGTAATTGAGGTGTTTTATCTCCGTTATGCGCGCCGTGAAAGTTCTCTGTACATTTTCTAGGTCGGCAATTTCACCTGCCTTGAAAGGTGCTGTTAGAGTGCAGCAATATTCCAGCCTAGATAGAACAAGTGACCTGAAGAGTGTCATCATGGGCTTGGCCTCCCTAGTTTTGAAGGTTCTCATTATCCATCCTGTCATTTTTCTAGCAGATGCGATTGATACAATGTTATGGTCCTTGAAGGTGAGATCCTCCGACATAATCACTCCCAGGTCTTTGACGTTGGTGTTTCGCTCTATTTTGTGGCCAGAATTTGTTTTGTACTCTGATGAAGATTTAATTTCCTCATGTTTACCATATCTGAGTAATTGAAATTTCTCATCGTTGAACTTCATATTGTTTTCTGCAGCCCACTGAAAGTAGCATAGCTATGGTCATAAGTGTCCCTCTATACGGTGTAGCTACAGTAGCATAGCTATGGTCATAAGTGTCCCTCTATACGGTGTAGCTACAGTAGCATAGCTATGATCATAAGTGTCCCTCTATACGATGTAGCTACAGTAGCATAGCTATGATCATAAGTGTCCCTCTATACGGTGTAGCTACAGTAGCATAGCTATGATCATAAGTGTCCCTCTATACGGTGTAGCTACAGTAGCATAGCTATGGTCATGAGTGTCCCTCTATACGGTGTAGCTACAGTAGCATAGCTATGGTCATAAGTGTCCCTCTATACGGTGTAGCTACAGTAGCATAGCTATGGTCATAAGTGTCCCTCTATACGGTGTAGCTACAGTAGCATAGCTATGGTCATAAGTGTCCCTCTATACGGTGTAGCTACAGTAGCATAGCTATGGTCATAAGTGTCCCTCTATACGGTGTAGCTACAGTAGCATAGCTATGATCATAAGTGTCCCTCTATACGGTGTAGCTACAGTAGCATAGCTATGATCATAAGTGTCCCTCTATACGGTGTAGCTACAGTAGAATAGCTATGGTCATAAGTGTCCCTCTATACGGTGTAGCTACAGTAGAATAGCTATGATCATAAGTGTCCCTCTATACGGTGTAGCTACAGTAGCATAGCTATGGTCATAAATGTCCCTCTATACGGTGTAGCTACAGTAGCATAGCTATGGCCATAAGTGTCCCTCTATACGGTGTAGCTACAGTAGCATAGCTATGGTCATAAGTGTCCCTCTATACAGTTTTTGTAGCTACAGTAGCATAGCTATGGTCATAAATGTCCTTCTATACGGTGTAGCTACAGTAGTATAGCTATGGTCATAAATGTCCCTCTATACGGTGTAGCTACAGTAGCATAGCTATGGCCATAAGTGTCCCTCTATACTGTGTAGCTACAGTAGCATAGCTATGGCCATAAGTGTCCCTCTATACGTTGTAGCTACAGTAGCATAGCTATGGTCATAAATGTCCCTCTATACGGTGTAGCTACAGTAGCATAGCTATGGCCATAAGTGTCCCTCTATACGGTGTAGCTACAGTAGCATAGCTATGGTCATAAGTGTCCCTCTATACAGTTTTTGTAGCTACAGTAGCATAGCTATGGTCATAAATGTCCTTCTATACAGTGTAGCTACAGTAGCATAGCTATGGTCATAAATGTCCCTCTATACGGTGTAGCTACAGTAGCATAGCTATGGCCATAAGTGTCCCTCTATACGGTGTAGCTACAGTAGCATAGCTATGGCCATAAGTGTCCCTCTATACGGTGTAGCTACAGTAGCATAGCTATGGTCATAAATGTCCCTCTATACGGTGTAGCTACAGTAGCATAGCTATGGCCATAAGTGTCCCTCTATACGGTGTAGCTACAGTAGCATAGCTATGGTCATAAGTGTCCCTCTATACAGTTTTTGTAGCTACAGTAGCATAGCTATGGTCATAAATGTCCTTCTATACGGTGTAGCTACAGTAGCATAGCTATGGTCATAAATGTCCCTCTATACGGTGTAGCTACAGTAGCATAGCTATGGTCATAAATGTCCCTCTATACGGTGTAGCTACAGTAGCATAGCTATGGTCATAAATGTCCCTCTATACGGTGTAGCTACAGTAGCATAGCTATGGTCATAAATGTCCCTCTATACGGTGTAGCTACAGTAGCATAGCTATGGTCATAAATGTCCCTCTATACGGTGTAGCTACAGTAGCATAGCTATGGTCATAAATGTCCTATACGGTGTAGCTACAGTAGCATAGCTATGGTCATAAATGTCCCTCTATACGGTGTAGCTACAGTAGCATAGCTATGGCCATAAGTGTCCCTCTATACGGTGTAGCTACAGTAGCATAGCTATGGTCATGAGTGTTCCTCTATACAGTGTAGCTACAGTAGCATAGCTATGGTCATGAGTGTCCCTCTATACAGTGTAGCTACATTAGCATAGCTATGGTCATGAGTGTCCCTCTATACAGTGTAGCTACATTAGCATAGATATGGTCATGAGTGTCCCTCTATACAGTGTAGCTACATTAGCATAGCTATGGTCATGAGTGTCCCTCTATACAGTGTAGCTACATTAGCATAGCTATGGTCATGAGTGTCCCTCTATACAGTGTAGCTACAGTAGCATAGCTATGGTCATGAGTGTCCCTCTGTACAGTGTAGCTACATTAGCATAGCTATGGTCATGAGTGTCCCTCTATACAGTGTAGCTACATTAGCATAGCTATGGTCATGAGTGTCCCTCTATACAGTGTAGCTACATTAGCATAGCGTTACTCATAAGTGTCCTCGTAAACAGTGTTTATGGCTACAGAAAGATAGCTGTGATCATAGTGTCTCATCTACAGTATTTATGCAGTGTTTGTAGCAACTTGAGCAAGTCTGTGATGACATCGTCTTCTCTGTATGTTTGTAGCCACAGAATCAGAGCTGCGATTATAGTGTTTTTGTCTTTTAACTTAAGTATCTCCGTTGCCTCATATCTTACTTTGGAATTTATATTTTTAAACTTGATTACATTTTGCTACATGTCTTGATATCTTAAATTTGAGCCAGAGACGCTATAACACATCTGCATGTGACAGTTTAGGTCTCACATAATAGGTGGTGGACAGCAACCATCTGTTGCTCTTAACCTCCTCTCATTATTATTATAATCATAACTAAGCGCTAAACTCATAAGAGTAATGTTCGAAAATTTGTTTAATGTTTTGGGCTGTGGCAGGATTGATTTTTTTTTCTTTTTCATGAATATTTATGATGAACAGGTAAACTGTACTAGCTTCTGTTCTATTCAGTATACGCTAAACTTTACATTCCTGTTTCCTAATAGTTCTTGTAATATTTCCTTTCTGATTTATAAGACTAGAGTGAGTCAGGCAGGTGATAATCCCAGGAACCATTAACTCATGCAGAAGTAAATCTTTTAGCATTTCACCATGTATTTGATGGTTATTTTTACTTAGCAATGATAGTGGTATTCTGTTCGTCATGAGAAATGGGAGCTTTTGGTCACTTGGTGGAGGCTTTAAGATAGTTTACGTGTTGCACACCGTGTAACCCTGAGGGTCACCACGTTATATCATGTTTTACCAGTAAGTTGTCTCCTGGTGACTACTACTACTTTAATTAATCCACTTTATTTGAAGATGTTGTAACACACTTTAGTTTTCATGGGAGATCTTTCCACTTTCACACACCTCTTTTAAGTGGTATTTATATTCATTTAATTCCATCCTCTATTTATCCCTCTATTTACTTAATTTATTTAAATTTTCTTACAGTGTTTTGAATTAATTTTGATTTCCAAATTTGCTCATGATTTTTTGTATTACCTGCAAAGATTCTTATATACATTATTAATTGGTAGGTTATATATGTATAAACTATGAACATTATTTGTGCATGAGGCTCTGGAGGAACCTGACCACTGACACTGCAACACCAGCACCAAGAAACAAAAGAAAAAATCAGCAAAATTTTAAGTAAATCAAAATGTTTGTGTCTTCTGCTTCCAAACCTGAAGGAAAAACACCTTAAATATTGAACCCTTGCTAAGGGAAAGTGAAAATTGTTTTCATTGATTACAGAGAAAACTATTATACTGAGGACACAGTACAAGTCGGTGTTCAGCGAGTCATTAAAGAGAGTATGACTGACAACGCATATAAATTATTGATGAATGCAAAACCAAACACTGCAAGCATTTCTAACATAACCCTAACTCCACTTGACTTTGAAGAAGCCAGTGATAGCATGCTGATGCATCCTGCACTCGACCCAGACTCATACTATTGCATATTCACAGAGGCATCATCCCACATGCTCAAAAAAAGAGGAATGCAGCTCCGCTCCATAAACATGGCAGTAAAACAGCCGCAAAAAAATATATGGTGTAATCACTGACGTCATACACTATAAAAAAAAATATTTGAAAAAATGTGAGAATTAAGTAAGATTGCTAAACATAGAATCACAGCATTTATGCAAACCTTGACAACATGCGTTTAAACCAGAGAGCTCCTGCCTTTCGCAACTGTTGGACCATTGCCACGTAGTTCTGGACGCTCTGGAGGATACAAAATACTGATATATGCAAACTTTGTGAAAGCCTTTTGCAAATGTGACATGCTGTAATTGCATAGAGAATGTGAGCAAAATGAATAACTGAAAAAGTGGGCAGGTGTATCTTTAATTTTTGTTTCAATAAATCGTACTTAAATTACAACAAGAGACCTTCACAGTGAACATTTCTGAAGGGATAGTAGCCGCCCCTATCTTTTCATTCTCATGTCAAACATAATCAAGTACACAAATCATAGTACTTTACCTTCCTTCACACACTAATAAAACTTGTGAGATAAGCAAGCCAATAACCCGATGAAAACCAAATTTTTCAGTTGCTCACAAAAAATAGCATATTTAAGAAGGAAAATTTTTCATCTTTTCCGTTTTGGAAAATAAAAGTAAAATGAAAGCTGGAATAGAGTTCAAGACACTATAAAATTACTCATTAAAATTGAAAAGGTAAGATTAAAGCACCTGTACTCTCTAGACGGGACCGTTGGTGTATACTTACCAACCTTTTAATGCAGGTGAAATTAGGAATAAGAGTCATGACTCACGAAATCGTGATGACACGATTGGAGTTTTATGACTCTCTGATCGCAGGTTCTATCCCCGCCCTTGGTATGGTGACAAAAGAGATTATAAAACCCACAAAGATTAAAAAAAAAAACAATAAATCAGGATGGAAATCTTATTAACAAAATGTTTCACTAGAAGACCAAGTTTTCTCAAGCCTACCTGGCTAGGTTTACCAAGTACTATCATGAGACTTCAGAAAGCTTGGTCTCCAAGCTGAACGTTGCCTTAATCAGGTTTCTCTTCTAATATTGTGTCTTTTATAAGAAATGTAATTGCAAATCTGGAGACTTTACAGAGAACCTTCACTGCCTTTATAAATTCATTTAAACACTTGAATCTCTGATATTTTTTTTAAATTCCTTAAATTGTACTCCCAGGAACTTAGGCGAGAAAGGTATATCATAAATTATACAAGGAAAATGCTGGAGGATCTAGTTCCAAATCTGCATACTGAAGTTACTCCTTACTGGAACAAGAGGCTTAGTAGACCGTGCAATAAGGACACGAGACATAAATTCAATAAGTGTAAGAGGCCTAAGATTTTTCAACATCTTCCCATCATGTGTGATGAAAATACCGACCAATAGATCCGCTAATTGTCTTCAAAAGAGAAGATAAATTTCTGAAAGAAATTTCAGATTAGCTGGGCTGTGTTGCCTATGTCTGTGAAGCTTGCAGGAAGCACTAAGAGCATGATCGACCAGGTCATCAACAGGGAGACCTGGTTGACAGCGGGTCGCAGGTGCGATGGTACCTGGAACCCTTTACAGGTAAATTTTCCACATTTTCTTTAAAGCATAAAAAGAATATTATAATTCAGAATTTGCACCTAAATTTTGTAGGTTTTAGATTATTTGTTTTTATATTGAAGTTCATCGAGAGTTTTTTGAAACAAGTAATTTCAGTTTGGCCATGACTATCAGTGTAGTTCAGTAGATTAGATATATGTGACTGTTAGATCTGAAGTGGAAATGTATGAAGGTTTTTTGTGGTGCTTATTGTCCTGAAAGAATTATGTCAGTGTTGCCTAAAATTTTCACTGGATATTTTTTGGTCCATCTCAGGGCGAGGATTTTTTTTTTTTTTTTTTTTGTAAAACTTCGTATTATTTTTGTTTACATATTTTATAACATAAATTCAGTTATTATTAAGTTTAAACTAAGGTTACTTCAGTGTATAAAAATAACCGCAATTATTATTATTATTATTATTATTATTATTATTGTAGTTAAGGTGCAAAGTTACTCTGTGTGAAACTTGTTATCTTCAGTTATTTATAATAATATTCACTAGTCTGCCCCTGAATCTCTTTGCATAGTCTAGAGCAGAGTTGTCCCACTAGAGGGGGGGGGGTCGTGCACCCCTTGAGGGTGACTGGAGCCTCAGTTGCGGCTGCATCAATGTTACCTAGGATACAATAGTATTTTGCGCTGTTCTTTATTACACGAATATTTTATTAATTTATTTAAAACTTGCATGTCGATAAATTATGGAACTTGTTATAAATCAAGGACAATAAACAATCAGTCAAGGTGATGAAAATAAATGGTATAAAATACCGACACAATGGAAACATAAACACATATGCAGTTTAATGTGATCCTTTATTGACAACGTTTCGCCCACACAGTGGGCTTTTTCAAGTGACTTGAAAAAGCCCACTGTGTGGGCGAAACGTTGTCAGTAAAGGATCACATTAAACTGCATATGTGTTCATGTTTTCAGTCAAGGTGATGTTGAAGCCAAGTAAGTTTGTGTTCGCTTAGTAAGTTGTACTTCGCTAATTCAAACTGATCATGAGTCAAGTGCAGAACCACAAGTCTCACTTAACTGTTTATTTTTTTCTGCTCAGTCTAAGTAAGTCAAGTGTTTTGATAACTTCACCTAAACGATGAATTTATTTTTTTTTCTTATTACTAGAGTGTACTTTGCTGGTTTCTACAATATAATTTGAATTCAATATATTTTGGGTCTTCATTCTTTTTTTCCTATCAAAATTTTATGAATGAATTAGGATAAATTTGGTTTGGGATGCACCATGTAATCGAGGTTAGACAACCCTATAGCTATACCTTTGATGAGTTCCGAGAGTTTTTCTACTCATGAAGCCCGGCCATGGGCCAGGTTCATCTAGTTGCCTGGCCAAGCAGGCTGTTGTTGCTGGTAACCCACTGCCCCACATATCCATCACAGTCTGGTTGATCTGGCACCTGGTGAACCCTGGTCGATGGTACTACATGCAGTATCGTATGTGGGTGTGAAGACACAGTGGAGAGTTAGCTTTTACTGTGTACAGTTTTGCTCATGACTGAGCTCTATCAATCTACATAAAAATTCCTTAAATATTGATTCCAGTGTGGTGTGGAGGGAAGACGTCACGTCATATGCAGCAAAGGAAAGCAGGGGATCAGGTCACGAAGGAAAGTAGGAGATCAGGTCACAAGGGAGAGTGGGAGATCAGGTCACAAAGTTGTTGTTGTAGGTTCGCCGGTCTTGTCCCGGTTCCGGTCTTTTCCAAATGGTGACCCGGCAGGTCACGAAGGAAAGTGGGAGATCAGGTCACAAAGGAAAGCAGATCAGGTCACAGATAGCGTGGTATGGACGTGGTTTTGTGTGGGAAGGCTACTTACCAGGTCTTGTGTTGGAAGGCTGCTCATCAGGTCTTGTGTTGGAAGGCTACTTACCAGGTCTTGTGTGGGAAGGCTACTTACCAGGTCTTGTGTTGGAAGGCTACTTACCAGGTCTTGTGTTGGAAGGCTACTTACCAGGTCTTGTGTGGGATGGCTACTTACCAGGTCTTGTGTTGGAAGGCTACTTACCAGGTCTTGTGTTGGAAGGCTACTTACCAGGTCTTGTGTTGGAAGGCTACTTACCAGGTCTTGTGTTGGAAGGCTACTTATCAGGTCTTGTGTGGGAAGGCTACTTACCAGGTCTTGTGTTGGAAGGCTACTTAGCAGGTCTTGTGTGGGAAGGCTACTTACCAGGTCTTGTGTTGGAAGGCTACTTACCAGGTCTTGTGTAGGAAGGCTACTTACCAGGTCTTGTGTGGGAAGGCTACTTACCAGGTCTTGTGTTAAAAGGCTACTTACCAGGTCTTGTGTTGGAAGGCTACTTACCAGGTCTTGTGTTAAAAGGCTACTTACCAGGTCTTGTGTAGGAAGGCTACTTACCAGGTCTTGTGTGGGAAGGCTACTTACCAGGTCTTGTGTTAAAAGGCTACTTACCAGGTCTTGTGTGGGAAGGCTACTTACCAGGTCTTGTGTTGGGAGGCTACTTACCAGGTCTTGTGTTGGAAGGCTACTTACCAGGTCTTGTGTGGGAAGGTTACTTACCAGGTCTTGTGTTGGAAGGCTACTTACCAGGTCTTGTGTTGGAAGGCTACTTACCAGGTCTTGTGTTGGAAGGCTACTTACCAGGTCTTGTGTGGGAAGGTTACTTACCAGGTCTTGTGTTGGAAGGCTACTTACCAGGTCTTGTGTGGGAAGGTTACTTACCAGGTCTTGTGTGAGAAGGCTACTTACCAGGTCTTGTGTTGGAAGGCTACTTACCAGGTCTTGTGTTGGAAGGCTACTTACCAGGTCTTGTGTTGGAAGGCTACTTACCAGGTCTTGTGTTGGAAGGCTACTTACCAGGTCTTGTGTTGGAAGGCTACTTACCAGGTCTTGTGTTGGAAGGCTACTTACCAGGTCTTGTGTTGGAAGGCTACTTACCAGGTCTTGTGTTGGAAGGCTACTTACCAGGTCTTGTGTAGGAAGGCTACTTACCAGGTCTTGTGTTGGAAGGCTACTTACCAGGTCTTGTGTTGGAAGGCTACTTACCAGGTCTTGTGTAGGAAGGCTACTTACCAGGTCTTGTGTTGGAAGGCTACTTACCAGGTCTTGTGTAGGAAGGCTACTTACCAGGTCTTGTGTAGGAAGGCTACTTACCAGGTCTTGTGTGGGAAGGCTACTTACCAGGTCTTGTGTGAGAAGGCTACTTACCAGGTCTTGTGTTGGAAGGCTACTTACCAGGTCTTGTGTAGGAAGGCTACTTACCAGGTCTTGTGTTGGAAGGCTACTTACCAGGTCTTGTGTAGGAAGGCTACTTACCAGGTCTTGTGTTGGAAGGCTACTTACCAGGTCTTGTGTAGGAAGGCTACTTACCAGGTCTTGTGTAGGAAGGCTACTTACCAGGTCTTGTGTGGGAAGGCTACTTACCAGGTCTTGTGTGAGAAGGCTACTTACCAGGTCTTGTGTGAGAAGGCTACTTACCAGGTCTTGTGTGAGAAGGCTACTTACCAGGTCTTGTGTAGGAAGGCTACTTACCAGGTCTTGTGTGGGAAGGCTACTTACCAGGTCTTGTGTGAGAAGGCTACTTACCATTAGGTGTGCAAAAATTTTTGTTGAGCTGAAAGTGCCTCGATTATACTGGATGGTGTTATGTCCCCTGATGACGGCACCTTCCAAGCACTACCTCCTTACACTCTCGTTTTCTCATAAGATGAGTTTAGCCTCGTAACACACCAGGAGATGGGCCAGTTTGTTTGTATGATGCATATTTTGTTTGTTTTGCAGATTCTGCATATGCATTTGTGTTCCCAAAGTCTGACATCAAGGCTATGTACAGTCTCTCAGGTAATTCTTGTAGTACCTGAGGTACCCTGAGCAGGATATGGTGTGGAGACCAGCTGTGTTGTTCAGTCTCCACTGATCTTTAGCAGCATAGCCGGTACTTAAACCATCTGCTGTTCAGGGTATAACATGTATTACATGGATGACTCAATGTTGCCTTGATGTCAGATTTTAGCAACACAAGTACACAATGAGGCTCCATAAAACTAAAAATTCATTCATCGCGCACCTCATGACTTGGGTCATGTCCATCCTCATCTTAACAGAGAACAACAGTGTTAGGAGGATGCACCTCAGAGGTGCTGTCACCAGGGTGCATACGACTACCGAGCAGAATCGAAGAACTTTGATCCTAGCAAAACCTCTTAGCCATTTATTGCTAGGCAACCTTCTCATACAAGGTCCCGCCCACACGACGCTATACGTGACCTCCCCTTCCGCTTTTTTGTCTTCACTTAATATGTCGTGACCTCTTCTCCCTTCACCACCTCACTGGAAAATAGATTCAAGGAATAATTTTTGGATTTTTTCTGTACACTTGATAAAGCTGAACGTCTAAAATGAAGGCTTGTTCTGCATTGTATGTCATTATACCCGCGTGTTGCCCCAGACGCCAGTAACTACGTATGTTTTGCTTGTGGCATATTGTAACAAACTTATAATTTTTATATAATTTAGTATAATGACTGCATCTGTATAAAAGGCATCTAAATGCTATATTAATAATAAACATTTCAAGATGTTTATATATTTATGTAAAAAAAACATTGTGTGGTGGTAAAATAGGTGTTGTTAGGAGAATATTAATGCCTCAATTTCTGAGTGCTCCAGATGGGTAAGTAATATGCCCCAATTTATTTTAGACAAAACTGGCACATTGACACCTGCGTAGCCCACTAATAATTGGAACCTTCATTAGGCAAGATATACCAGCGCGTTGAAAGTTTGAAGCTCATCCACGAAAGCATTACCTGGGATATTACTGCATGGTGATCCATTCATGTTTTAGGGTGCAAAGCTTAACGTCACATTTAATGTAATGTATTTAATTTTTCCTGGGTAGACTCTGGTAAACCATTGGAAAGCCTTGGTTAAATAGGTCATCATGTGACAAATATTCGCATTAGGAAAAGTTATCATATTGCTTCTGACAAACAAAATAACACCAAGAGGCACACAACCTACTCAGTAAAATTAACAAACTTTAACTTATGCAGGCAAAAACAAAATGAAACGTTTCTTTGAGTTAGATACTCCAGTCATTTGAGAGGCATTCTGGAGTTATTGTACAAGAAAATTAACATTTTTGTAATGAAAATAGGCATCTACACAGCCCAGTAACAAACCCAATGAAAGTTTGAAGAGACATTGTCAAGTTATCAAAGGGAAACAAATATAGAAATTTCATTATTAAAATATAAATATAAATTATTAGGTATGTAGACCATTTGGAATGTGAATCTTCCACGAAGTAAGATACACCAGTATTAAAAGTTTTAAGCCGATCAGAAAACGCATTCTCCAGTTTTCTCTCGAAATATTGAAGAAAATATACCTCTGATATTAACAAAATAACTATTAGAAAATAATTACAGTAAATAATAATAATAACAATAATAACTCAGTGTCGTTTTCTACCAAGACACTGTAAACATTCTTCATTACTTGATTCCTAGATATCTTTTCTAAAGAATATAGATAGTATTATGATCCAGTGATTGATCCACAAGGCTCTCACCCAGCTCACAGTATAGGCACCTCACTTTCCACCTCAAAAACCTATCTGGCTTACCAGTTTCCTTTGAATCTCCTCAAAGATATTACCATGCTCACACTCCAACAGCGTGTCTAATCTCCAGGACAACTTGCCTTCGCTGCTGTCTAACACATTCAACATACGTCTGATGGATGCTCAAGCCTTTAAATACATCTTTTATATTTAAAAGATCAGAATATTCTGTATAAAGAGACAAATATATTTGGAAGCACAATCAGAGGAAGAGACGAATAAAAGCAATAATGTATAAACACTGGGTGTTGTATCGGCATCAACACTGACACTAATTATTTTGACCTTGTTTACACACACACACACACACACACACACACACACACACACACACACACACACACACACAGATGACCTGAAGCTGATGAGAAGAATTCACTCGATCGAAGACCAGGCAGAACTACAAAGGGATCTGGACAGGCTGCAGACCTGGTCCAGCAATTGGCTCTTGGAGTTCAACCCCACCGAGTGCAAAGTCATGAAGATTGGGGAAGGGCAAAGAAGACCGCAGACGGAGTACAGTCTAGGGGGCCAGAGACTACAAACCTCGCTCAAGGAAAAAGAACTTGGGGTGAGTATAACACCAGGCACATCTCCTGAAGCGCACATCAACCAAATAACTGCTGCAGCATATGGGCGCCTAGCAAACCTCAGAACAGCATTCCGACATCTTAATAAGGAATCGTTCAGGACCCTGTACACCGTGTACGTTAGGCCCATATTGAAGTATGAGGCACCAGTTTGGAACCCACACCTAGCCAAGCACGTAAAGAAACTAGAGAAAGTGCAAAGTCCCAGAGCTAAGAGGTATATCCTACGCATAGAGGTTAAGGGAAATCAACCTGACGACACTGGAGGACAGGAGAGATAGGGGGGATATGATAACGACCTACAAAATACTGAGAGGAATTGACAAGGTGGACAAAGACAGGATGTTCCAGAGATGGGACACAGCAACAAGGGGACACAGTTGGAAGTTGAAGACACAGATGATTCACAGGGATGTTAGGAAGTATTTCTTCAGCCACAGAGTAGTCAGGAAGTGGAATAGTTTGGGAAGCGATGTAGTGGAGGCAGGATCCATACATAGCTTTAAGCAGAGGTATGATAAAGCTCACGGTTCAGGGAGAGTGACCTAGTAGCGACCAGTGAAGAGGCGGGACCAGGAGCTTGGACTCGACCCCTGCAGCCTCAACTAGGTGAGTACAACTAGGTGAGTACACACACACACACACATAATACACAAGGTAGAGGTGAAGAAACTGCTAGACGAACTAGATACCTCAAAGGCGGTGGGCCCAGATAACATATCTCCATGGGTACTGAGAGAGGGAGCAGAGGAACTGTGTGTGCCGCTAGCGGCAGTCTTCAGTAAATCTATCGAAACTGGGAAGTTGCCTGAGGCGTGGAAGACAGCACATGTAGTTCCAATTTTTAAGAAAGGAGACAGACAGGCAGCGTTAAACTACAGATCAGTGTCACTGACTTGTATAGTATGTAAAGTCATAAAAAAGATTATCAGGAGAAGAGTGGTGGAACACATTGAAAAGATTGGGCTCATACATGACAGTCAGCACGGCTTCAGAGAAGGGAAATCCTGTGTCACAAATCTACTTGAGTTCTACGATAAGGTAACAGAAGTAAGACAGGAGAGAGAGGGATGGGTAGATTGCATCTTTTTAGACTGCAAGAAGGCTTTTGACACAGTACCACACAAGAGACTGATGCAAAAATTAGAGGAGCAGGCAGGAATAACAGGAAAAGTACTGCAATGGATCAGGGAATACCTGACAGGAAGAAAACAACGAGTGTTGGTACGTGCTGAAGTGTCGGAGTGGGCGCATGTGTCGAGTGGGGTTCCACAAGGTTCAGTCCTAGGCCCGGTGCTGTTTCTTGTAGACGTGAATGACATGGTGGAAGGAATAGACTCAGAAGTGTCATTGTTCGCTGATGATGTGAAACTGATGAGGAGAATACAAGTGGGCGAGGATCAATTAAGATTACTAGGGAATCTGGACAGACTATAAGTATGGTCCGACAAATGGCTCCTGGAGTTTAACCCCAGTAAGTGTAAGGTCATGGTAACCTCCTCTCTCCTGTGTGCGGGTTATTAATGAATTGCACACCTATGAAATATTAAAAGAAGAATTAGGGGATAGCACAAGTGTCCAAGACACCTGGACGACCTGAAGAGTACACTATAACGATTCTTGGGGGGGGGGGGGGTTACCTCGGTCCGGTCCTAGGTCAACCAGGCTGTTGGTGTTACCCGCAGTTCAACATAGGCACCGCAACCAAGCTAATCTGGATATGACGTGAGGAACTTACCCAGTTCCCTCCTCACGACAACCAGAGGTCTGTTGGTAATGCATCCTTGTGTATGAAGAGTGTGTTGAAAATTCTTGGCCTCTTTTCACTTAGTTATTTCTTAGTATACTCATGGCACCACTGCTTTTCACCGAGGGTATTTTACACCGTCTGCCAAGCCTCTTGCTTTCTTAAAGAACAATTTCCGTGTTCAGATTCAGAGGTGTAAATTTTGAAGCATCTTAGCTGCGGTCCAAGAAGCAACTTGAGGGACCCCAAGTATTCCAAGTAATTAAGACGTTTGAATTTATACACGCAGTGAAGGTTCTCTGTACATTCTGCAGATATGCGGTTCCGTCTGCCTTATGAGAGGATGTTAGTACATAACAATATTCCAGTCTAAGAGAACAAGTGACTTAAAACATATCATCATTGGCTTGACATCTCTTGTCTTGAAGGTTCTAGTTCTCCAGTCTCATTTTTTTTTTTTTTTTTTTTTTTTTAAAAATGTGATAATGCCATTGTTGTGGTCATTGACATTATTACTACGCTTCACATTAAACTGTTGATAGGGGTTGAATTTGTTTTATACCTTGTTCAAGTTTTTTTTATTCCGTTATTAATTATTATGTTTTGCGAGGCCCACGAAAGACCTGTTTTATGTCAGCTTAAAGATTTGTTGTGTCCTCAGTGGATGCCGCTCATAAATATTCTAGTATCGTCTGCCAAGGATGAGACGATGTTGTTATTTGTCTGTCAGTGTCGGATACAAGAACGAGAAAGAAAACTAGGATGAACACTGCCTTGAAGAGTAGAACTCTTTACAGTGGCAGCCTTGATTTAACTTTATCTGCTATTACTCCCTGGGTTCTCTTTGTCAGAAAATGTTTAATATCCATCTGTCCATAATATATGTATATGCTCCACACTGTACCTTGTATACTGGGCCCAAAGTCCATTGCAGGGCTCGCACTGTATATATAGAGCCCATACTATATAACTGCATCTACAAAGCCCACAACATGCACAGGGTCCTCACTGTATGCACAGAGCCCACATTGCATATATAGATCCCACATGTACAGGTCCTACACTTCATGTATACAAAGAGCACCATGTTAACCCATACAACATGCAAAGCACGTCTGAGTGTCCAGATCCTTGCATTACCAGTGAACGTCAGCACTTTGTGAGGGCACCCTGGCTCCTGTTGTGGCCAGTTGTGCTTTGGTTCTTGGCTGGTTGTGGTTAGGTTGTTGGATGATTGTGGCTAGGTTATGGTTACTATGTTAGGTGGGTATAGCTAGGATAGATGGTTGTGGTGTAGTGGTTATGGCTGCAGCGAAGTTGTGTAACATTACGGAGAATAGTAGAGGGTATGAGAAAGGGTGGTGAAGAAGGAAGAGAAGGGGTATGAGAAAGTGGATGGTGAGTAGGAATGGATGAGAAGGGAAGGGAAGGCTCCCTAGGGAACTATCAAGGTTGAAAGTCATTTGCTGTTGAGGCCATAAGCTGAAGTGAGGTCGTTGGTAGGGAGAAGCAGGGAGGAGGTGGCTGGTGGTGAGAGGCGGGTAGGAGGTGGCTGGTGGGGAAAGGAGGGGAGGAGGTCGTTGGTGGTGAGAGGCAGGGAGGAGGTGGCTGGTGGGAAGAGGCAGGGAGGATGTGGCTGGTGGGGAGAGGCAGTGAGGAGGTGACTGGTGGGGAGAGGCAGGGAGGAGGTCGCTTGTGGGGAGAGACGGGGAAGAGGTGGCTAGTGGGGAGAGGCAGGGAGGAAGTGGCTGGTGGGGAGAGGCAGGGAGGATGTGGCTGGTGGGGAGAGGCAGTGAGGAGGTGACTGGTGGGGAGAGGCAGGGAGGAGGTCGCTTGTGGGGAGAGACGGGGAAGAGGTGGCTGGTGGGGAGAGGCAGGGAGGAAGTGGCCGGTGGGGAGAGGCAGGGAGGAAGTGGCTGGTGGGGAGAGGCAGGGAGGAGGTCGCTTGTGGGGAGAGACGGGGAAGAGGTGGCTAGTGGAGAGAGGCAGGGAGGAAGTGGCTGGTGGGGAGAGGCAGGGAGGATGTGGCTGGTGGGGAGAGGCAGTGAGGAGGTGACTGGTGGGGAGAGGCAGGGAGGAGTTCGCTTGTGGGGAGAGACGGGGAAGAGGTGGCTAGTGGGGAGAGGCAGGGAGGAAGTGGCTGGTGGGGAGAGGCAGGGAGGATGTGGCTGGTGGGGAGAGGCAGTGAGGAGGTGGCTGGTGGGGAGAGGCAGGGAGGAAGTGGCTGGTGGGGAGAGGCAGGGAGGAAGTGGCTGGTGGGGTAAGGCGGGGAGGAGGTCGCCGAGTTCTGGGGATACCTGAAGAACACCTAACGTATATTTTGGGGGATTAACGCCCGGTCTTAGACCAAACCTGATGGATGAAAGCCTGATTAACCAGGTTGTTACTACTGGCTGCACGCACTCCAACGTACGAACCACAGCCCGGCTGGTCAGGAAATGATTTAAGGAACTTGTTAAATTCCCTCTTGAAGACAACCAGATATTTGTTGGTAATTCCTTTTAAGCATGGAGAAAAGGTGTTGAAAAACCATGGACCTCTGACATTCAACGAGCTCTCTCGTAGTGTACTCGTTGCGCTCTTGCTTTAATTGAACGTACTTAGCTAAGGACGTACTGCTAATTCCATTGTTTTTGTAAGGAGTGATTTCAGTGTGCAGGTTTGGGATCAGTTCCTCTAGGACTTTCCAGGAGAGTTTTTTTTTATTCACAATCCTTAAGTACACCGATACCATTTATGCAACAATGAGTATATCCAGCAAGTACTGGGGTTTCTTACGAAATATCAGAAGTGTTTACTTACACAAGATCTAACATTCCAGCAGGAATGTTAGATCCTGTGGATGCGAACAACACCAGTCGGCTAACACACAGGTACTTTGCTAAAGGTTCATCGGTTAGGGAGCTCTAAAGCTTTCGTTCCAGTAGGACTAGTAAGTCTATTCAGATATACACAGATTACAGTTACATAGATTATCATACATAGCGGCATATGTGTAGAGAACCTAGGATAACCCAAAAAAGTCAAAGTGACTTATTTCCATTGGAGACAGAGAAAAGGCCGCTGGTTGGGTGAGAAGGCCGCCGCAGGAAGGGGGGGGGGAGAATAAAAAGGAGGCCTTTGGGGAGAGGTGAAAAAGGAGGCCACTAGTGAAGAAGCCGGCTTGTGACCAACGACGCGAGGGAGGAAAACGACAGGGCGGGGAGAACGAGTAAGCATAGAAGGCGTGTAAGATAGTGAGTAGGAGAGATTAGTGAAGGAGTTGATAGTCCTTGTAAGGAGAGAGCAGGGGTTAGCAAGGAATGAGTGGAGAATAGTGGGTATGATGGGAGGGAAAGAACACAGAATAAATGGAGAGTAAGAGAAGAGGAGAGTAGGGTTGGAGGTAAACAAGGGGAAGTAGGTGTGTTGGCAGAGATTACAACAGTACAGGCAGAGTGGCTGAACTAATGCTGAGATCAAGGCAGCTGTAAAGGGAGGAGCTGTCTCGAACACACTGACCCATTTGTTTGTATAATTGTAATTTATATATATATATATATATATATATATATATATATATATATATATATATATATATATATATATATATATATATATATATATATATATATATATATATATATATATATATATATATATATATATATATATATAAATTACAATTATACAAACAAATGGGTCAGTGTGTTCGAGACAGCTCCTCCCTTTACAGCTGCCTTGATCTCAGCATTAGTTCTACACATAGGTGTACAAGCATATATATATATATATATATATATATATATATATATATATATATATATATATATATATATATATATATATATATATATATATATATATATATATATTTCTTCTTTCAACAAACCGGCCGTATCCCACCGAGGCAGGGTGGCCCAAAAAGAAAAAAGTTTCCCTTTTCAAATTTAGTAATTTATACAAGAGAAGGGGTTGAACATTAAAATGGTATAAAATACCGACAGGTTGTTAGGTAAGACACATATGCAACAGTTAGGTATCTTTATTATGAAACGTTTCGCCTACACAGTAGGCTTCTTCAGTCGAGTACAGAAAAGTTGATAGAAGCAGAAGATACTTGAAGACGATGTAATCAGTCCATCACCCTTAAAGGGTGATGGACTGATTACATCGTCTTCAAGTATCTTCTGCTTCTATCAACTTTTCTGTACTCGACTGAAGAAGCCTACTGTGTAGGCGAAACGTTTCATAATAAAGATACCTAACTGTTGCATATGTGTCTTACCTAACAAGAGAAGGGGTTACTAGCCCCTTGCTCCCGGCATTTTAGTCGCCTCTTACAACACGCATGGCTTACGGAGGAAGAATTCTGTTCCACTTCCCCATGGAGATAAGAGGAAATAAACAAGAACAAGAACTAGAAAGAAAATAGCAGAAAACCCAGAGGGGTGTGTATATATATGTATGCTTGTACACCTATGTGTAGTGTGACCTAAGTGTAAGTAGAAGTAGCAAGACGTACCTGTAATCTTGCATATTTGTGAGACAGACAAAAGACACCAGCAATCCTACCATCACAATTACAGGCTTTCGTTTTACACTCACTTGGCAGGACGGTAGTACCTCCCTGGGCGGTTGCTGTCTACCAACCTACTACATATATATATATATATATATATATATATATATATATGTGTGTGTGTGTGTGTGTGTTCTGTGTGTGTGTGTGTTGGGTGTGTATGTGGTGTGTGGTGTGTGTGTGTGTGTGTGTGTGTGTGGTGTGTGTGTGTGGTGTGTGTGTGTGTGTGTGTGTGTGTGTGTGTTACCATTTTGTCCTAGGCACATGTCGATTAGACACTAGGCCTGGTGTGTGTGTGTGTGTGTGTGTGTGTGTGTACTCACCTAGTTGTACTCACCTAGTTGAGGTTTCGGGGGTCGAGTCCGAGCTCCTGGCCCCGCCTCTTCACTGATCGCTACTAGGTCACTCTCCCTGAGCCGTGAGCTTTATCATACCTCTGCTTAAAGCTATGTATGGATCCTGCCTCCACTACATCACTTCCCAAACTATTCCACTTACTGACTACTCTGTGGCTGAAGAAATACTTCCTAACATCCCTGTGATTCATCTGTGTCTTCAGCTTCCAACTGTGTCCCCTTGTTACTGTGTCCAATCTCTGGAACATCCTGTCTTTGTCCACCTTGTCAATTCCTCTCAGTATTTTGTATGTCGTTATCATGTCCCCCCTATCTCTCCTGTCCTCCAGTGTCGTCAGGTTGATTTCCCTTAACCTCTCCTCGTAGGACATACCTCTTAGCTCTGGGACTAGTCTTGTTGCAAACCTTTGCACTTTCTCTAGTTTCTTTACGTGCTTGGCTAGGTGTGGGTTCCAAACTGGTGCCGCATACTCCAATATGGGCCTAACGTACACGGTGTACAGGGTCCTGAATGATTCCTTATTAAGATGTCGGAATGCTGTTCTGAGGTTTGCTAGGCGCCCATATGCTGCAGCAGTTATTTGGTTGATGTGCGCTTCAGGAGATGTGCCTGGTGTTATACTCACCCCAAGATCTTTTTCCTTGAGTGAGGTTTGTAGTCTCTGGCCCCCTAGACTGTACTCCGTCTGCGGTCTTCTTTGCCCTTCCCCAATCTTCATGACTTTGCACTTGTGTGTGTGTGTGTGTGTGTGTGTGTGTGTGTGTGTGGCATGTGTGTGTGTGTGTGGCATGTGTGTGTGTGTGGGGGGATGTGTGTGTGTGTGTGTGTGTGGCATGTGTGTGGGGGGGGATGTGTGTGTGTGTGTGTGTGGCATGTACTCACCTAATTGTGGTTGCAGGGGTCGAGACTCAGCTCCTGGCCCCGCCTCTTCACTGATCGCTACTGGGTCCTCTCCCTCTCTGCTTCCTGAGCTTTGTCATACCTCTTCTTAAAACTATGTATGGTTCCTGCCTCCACTACTTCACTTGCTAGGCTATTCCACTTCCTGACGACTCTATGTATGTGTGTGTGTGTGTGTGTGTGTGTGTGTGTGTGTGTGTGTGTGTGTGTGTGTGTGTGTGTACTCACCTCGTTGTGGTTACAGAGGTCGAGTCATAGCTCCTGGCCCCGCCTCTTCACTGGTCGCTACTAGGTCCATCTTCCTTCCCCATGAACTTTATCGAACCTCTTCTTAAAGCTGTGTATGAATCCTATCTCCACTACATCACTCTCCAGATTGTTCCAATTTCTGACATTTCTTTGACTGAAGAAATACTTCCTAACAACTCTGTGAGTTTCAACTTCCAGTTGCATCCCCCCTTGTTGCTGCAGAACAAACAAATTGCACAAGTAAAATAATTTGCAGAATTAGTCGATGTATTAAAACAATATTAAAACAGCAAGAAACAACTGGCTTGAACACTTTAACTCTTAATTTCAAGCAGACAAAACAAATGACTCAAAAACAGAGCAATGTTTAAAAATTACACTAAGAGTGTATTTGTTCAAAGAAATATCAATAATATGATTAAAAAAAGATACAAGATACAGAACTGGGAATTCAACACTTACAAATTTGCAGGAAACACAGATCAAGAGTTCACTCACTACACTTATTGTATAATTGTCTTCCACTATGGTACACTAGATATGGCACTACAGTCTGCAAAAGTTCAAACAAATAAGACACTGCATATATGAAATATATTTAACACAAAATAAATGGTACACACAACATGAAAACTGTAATTTTAACAGACTGGAGAAAGAGTAGTGAAAGAATCAACACAGAATTAGCAGGAAAACACAAGGAAAATGCAATGAAAAATAAGTAAAGACACAAGAAAAAGAATTAAGAACATAACATAAGAAAGAAGGAACACTGCAGCAGGCCTACTGGCCCATGCGAGGCAGGTCCAAGTCTCCTACCGGCTTAAGCCAATGCCCCAACCTAGTCAGGTCAGGTCACATTCACTTAAGGAAGGAACACGGCAACTGACCTAGTAGCACAAGCTAATCAGGTCCAACTCACACCCACTCATGTTGATAAATTAGACATATGTGCAACTCTTGGGTATCTTTATTCAGGAAACGTTTCGCCACACAGTGGCTTCATCAGTCCATACATAGGAGAAACTTGAAGAACAGGAGGAGAATGAGGTAATCAGTCCCTCAGCTTTCAGGGAGAAGGCTTACAGCTGTAAGCCTTCTCCCTGAAAGCTGGCTGCCTTGGATCAAACGTGTAGCGCAAGCTACACGCCAAGGTATTGTCCAGTGTGGGTAGATTGGTAAAGCACTGCGTACCTTGTCCTTAGGTTCGTAGGTTCGAGTCTCCTTCAGCCAGAGATCAGTGTTTGTGTATATTTCGCCTGCTCTCGCGAATTCCTTGTATATATATATATATATATATATATATATATATATATATATATATATATATATATATATATATATATATATATATATATATGTGTGTGTGTGTGTGTGTGTGTGTGTGTGTGTGTGTGCACGACAAGCACAGGGAGGAAGTAATAGCTGAGACACAGGCCGGGTTGGAGGAGCACCGCCTTTCCACTCTGTATAAAATAGTTGTCAAGAAATAATGTTTTAAGTAGAACAGGAAATGACAGTAAAGCACATAAGCATCTCAAAAAACTCATAGCCGGGTAGCTACTTACTACTAGATGAACAAGGTGTAAAGAAACATGCCTACGTTTCCACCCATTCTAGGAATCGAGCCACTGACCCTCTGTATGTGAAATGAATACATTACCAACAGTAACAATGCCACTAGCTAGACACTAACATTCTTGTACTTTACTGAATTATTCTGCCAAGTTTGCTGTTGTTTGTTCGATTACACACCTGACGTGTGTCTTATGCGCCTGATTATTGTTTTCTATAGAGGCTTATGAGCTTGGCTGTCACTTCCCGTTTTTCTTAAATTATTCCTTGACAACTGTTTTATGTGAAGTAGGGGGCTGGTGCCTTTCCAGCCCTGTCAGTAATCCAGACTCCTTTTCATTTCCCTTTTTTTTCACATTCTAGCCTTATAATTTTTTAAATTGCTCGATTAAAGTCCTCGACTATTTGCCCTTGTGCAGTTATTTTTCGTACCACTTACTAATATCACTGATGAAAGCTTCGATATTTTTCTCTTCAAGTACTAGCTCTTTCCACCTGACTTTTTTTCCGTACAATATTGGCTTCGGTGAGTGTGTCTCTGTGATCATAGGTCAGAGAGGCAACACTCTCAGAGGAGACTTTCCTATGCATGTAACCAAAGAGCCATGAATAATCAATGGTGCCCCTGCGAGTGTTGGTGGGCTGAGAGCTGCCCAGCATCCTGAAATTCACTCTTGTATTTGCCAATTTGTGGGCTAGATCTAATGCTATTAACATTCTTGTGTCTTTTGATCCAAGCAAGGGATGTCTAGCACCATGAGAGTGGGCTCTTCAAAGAGTATCTGTGGAAATTCCTCAACCCTGAATGTCCCAGCAGGAACGTTAGCGTTGATAGCATTCACTGCATAATATCTAAGTGTAGCTGTAATGTGATATTCTCATCTCTGTTGCGAATTGAACCTCCCCACTTTTTCTGCGGAAATATTCTTACATGCGTTAAACGTAATGAGTATTGGTGAAGTAATGTTTCCACTGGTGTTCCCAATGGTACGACACATCCACGGAATTTCTCAGTGCATGTTTCACCATGTCAGTCTGTCAATGTTATATATTCCATTGCAGTCCTACGAGAATACTTTGATCTTTATTCGCAAGTTTCTCATCTAGGTCAAAGCTCATACTCTCATTTCACTCCATGGGTTTAGATATATTTCCAGTTTGTTGTATAGTATGTCTGATTCTAGTTCAGTATTTTAAGACGTAGTGAACATGTCATCTTCCTGTAGAAAGGCTCTTTAATTTCCTTGTCTTGGTGTTGTGCCTAACAATACAAAGGTAGAATATACTGACTGTATGCAAATAAGACACACATTGATAAACACATGTGCAACAGGTATCTTAACTGTATAGGCGAAACGTTTCGGATTCAATATACCTAACGCATGTGTCTTACTTATCAACTTGTCGGTATTGTATACCATTATCATATTCAAGACACGCAATGCGAGCTATGGTTGTTGTGAAGAGGTTTCGTCCACCGGACTTTACGACCAAAGACCCTCGTGGACTGATCGTCTTCACAATAAGGTGCCATATTCCGCATAATGTGTGTCTTATTCACGGGTGTTGTGGGTTACATGGACCACTTATTTTAAACACTTACCCACTGTTCTTCGTGTCTGTGTCCCTCGTGTTGTTGTTGTTGTATCCTCCACGACAAAATATTTGCCTTTTATTTGTTTTTGTTTGTCCTTTTCTTATTTCAGTTAATGTTACTTATTGTTAATAAAAATGTTACTATTGCTATTGCTCCTGTTGCTGATGTTGTTGCTACTCTTGCTGTTGTTGCTTCTGCTGTTGTTGCTATGTTGTTATTGCTGTTCCCGTTCTGTTACTGGTGATGCTGTTGTTGTTCTTGCTGCTACGGTTGTTCTTTTTGTATCTTGTTGTGGTGTATTACTGTTGTTGCTGTTGTTATTATTGTTACTGCTGCTGCTGCTGCTGCTGTAACTACGTGTGCTATCCTTGTATAATGAACAAAGGCGTAATGTCAAGTGTTAAACAGACTCTTAATGATTATTAAAGCCCAGGAGTGAGTTTTTAACAAGTACTTAGAACACTGAGGAAAAATTACAGCATATATTGAGCATCCTGGTCACATGTATATATTCTGAGTGATTTCACTGCGAGAGATCTACTGGCCTATGCTACATTTCCTTTGTCCCAAGATGAGGTGTGCTGTGGGAGTCACCAAAATGAGTATATAATGGGAGTCACCAAGGTGAACATTATGGGAGTCACCAAAGTGAACATTATGGGAGTCACCAAAGTGAACATATTTATTTAGTTGGATTACTGTAGAAGAGTCAAATACGTACGATTAAAATTGTGGTTTTCTTGATAGAGTTACCTGGCTCTGTCCCACGCCTTGATGTGGCAGTGTTGCTGTAGTGTTGTACACATACAATGTTGATGTTCTTCGTTTTTCAGGTGTATTTGTGTTCGCGTAGTAGTGCGGGAAGACTCCTTCAGTTTCAGCAATGTAGTGGTAGAAGTGGGAAATAAGGAAGACGAGCCAGTCAAATGCAAAGGAAGGGGAGCACTGCAAGAGAGCTAGATGCCCACAGAGGGAGAGCAAGCGCACCGGTGTGCGTGAAAGGGGAAGTGGTGAAATAAAATAAATGAAGAAGGAACAGAAACACGAGACAGGAGAGAGAAAGACAACCCAGAGGAGAAAAGGAGAGAGGAAAGGGGAAGAAGAAGAAGAAGAAGAAGCAGAAGAAGAAGAAGAAGAAATGAGGATTCAGGTTAAGTCACGGGTGTTCTGAAGTTTGGAGCATTATATATATATAGCCGTCCTGCTCCACCTCTGTTAGTGTGACTTTGTCAATGGTCCAAGTCGGACCGAAACGTCGTCGTAAGCTTCTCTCTTTTATGTGCGGGTTATTTGTGTATCGTTCCAGTCACGGTATTGTGCCTTTTTGTTATTTATAAACTCGAGTACTATAGGGGATAACTGAGACACATGTGCAACGCCTTGTTATGTTTATAGTGGAAATGTTTCACCAGCCAGTGACTTTATCAGTCCAGTACAGAGAAAGGTGGAAGATGAGGAGGAGTTCGAGGTAATCAGTCCCTCAGCTTAGAGTCGATATGTTCAGTCCATCAGTCTTAATGGCCTAGTTGGACTTGCACAGATCCCTGCACACCCTTTTGGTAGTTTTAGTTTGAGCTTGGCCAATGGTAGTCCACTTTGATATCCATGATCCGCGTTGCTTTGGTTCCATTCCCAGTCAGTTGGTCTTGGTAGCATTGACTCTTTTTACAATACTTTCCCATGAACTTGCTCTCCTTGGTCGGCTGCTCTTAGTGGATGTTGTTCAAGAGCTGTTTGTGTTGGAAGGATATTCTCCAAAACTCGAGATTGTCTGGCAAGGAGTTGCTACCTTGCTTCAGTGACCTTGGACAGTCTACATGTTTTGTCATACACGAAAAAAAAAAACATTCGTGGGAACAGATGTACCATATGAATGAGAACAGATGTACCTTACGAATAGGAACAGATGTTTGCTATGAATGGGAACGGATGTACCCTATGAAAGGAACGGATGTACCCTACGAATGGGAACAGATGCACCTTACGAATGATTACAGGTTATCCCTAATATTATTTTTTTTGTGTGTGCTCTCATCACATGTCTATTGTCCGCACTCTGGTGTGTACCCTTAGCATATATCTGCTGTCAGCATTCTTAATGTGCACTCTAAATTTATATATGCTATCAGCATTCTTTGCGTGTGCTCTTAGCATATATCTGTTGTCAATACTCATAGCTCGTTTATGCTGTCAGCACTTGGTGTGTACACTCATCGCATATCTGCTGTCAGCTGATGTATGGTATAGGGTGTGCCAGTGCCAGGCCAGGAATAGGTGCTACGGCCAAGTCATTTTGGCAGTTTCCAGAACAGCAGCCTTGGTGCCAAGAGGTTGAATCACCAGTCTGACTCAACCATTTCTTAGACACGTCCTACTACCATCTTGGTGTTACCATCCCTGAGTCACAAAGTACGTACATAGTAGATAACAGGTCGATACAAGGTAGAAACCAAATAAACACAATGTAGATGTAAAGTAGACATTAAAGAAATAAGGCAGACACAGGGTAGACACAAAGTATATATAAGATAGATACACAGTAGACAACGTAGACATAAGGTTAATATAAAGTAGAGTATTACCCTCATATCTAAGTGTTTTATCTCACAATTGTTTTCTTCTCCACAGGCTGGCCGGCAGACCTTCCCGTACAGAAGCATGGTTAACGTGTAATGGTGAGTCTTCTTTTATATTGATGAGTCAATCCTCTTGGTGGTTATGAGTCTTCTTTGTCTGTGGTAGTGAGTCTTTGTGGTGGTGAGTCCTCTTTGTCTGTGGTAATAAGTCTTTGTTGTGATGAGTTCTCTTTGTATGTGGTAGTGAGTCGTCTCTGTCGCAGAGGTTTTGACGGTAAAATAACGATATAACCTAAATGTATAGAAGCGACACAGTTAATAGATCACAGGGAGGAGTAGGACTACTTGAAAGACACTTTTTGTTGCACAGAATTGTAGAATTCATCAAATGATATAGTAGAAGTTACGAGTATTAAAGTGGAAAATGGGAATCTGGAAATTATATATGAACCACCGTCATGAGTGGCTGAGGAATTCACGGATCAGCTAAAGAAGATACAGTGCTAGTCACGGCATTATGCCGGGTAAGCGCCGCGGCATAATGCCGTGACGAAAATCAAAGGTCTACCATACAGGGGGGGTCTTTTTTCATCAGTGCATTATGCCGGGTAGCAGCCGTTAGCATGACGTCACAGCCTGCCACCACACTCCACAGTGATTCCTCAGTGCTCACGTGGCTGCCGTGGTGAGGAAGTGTTGTATTTTTGTCTCTCATCCACCCCATCTTTTGTCCGGTGTTTCCTTTGGTTTTGGGGCTATACGTGTTTGACTATGGATAAAAGGAAGTCTTTAACACCTGAAACTATAGCTCAAATCATAGGGCATTACAAAGCTGGGCACCAGACGAAAGAAATAGTGGAGAATGTTGGTGTGTGTGAGCGTTCATTGAGGAACTGGGTGCAGCATTTCAAGGCTGGTGGCGGTGTTGAGTTACCGTCTGCCGAACCTCAGCCTGACCCCTCGAGGAAGACATCTGTTCGTACCTTAACTGTGTTAAAGAAGCAGTTAGAGAGTACACCTAAGATAACTACTAGAGAATTGAAAGTAAAGAACCCACATCTTCTCTCATAGGTGTCTGTAAGAACTGTTAACAGACGTGTGTCAGAACTGGGCTACAGTAGTCACCGCCAGGTTAGGAAACCGATCCTCTCCAAGCCATAGAAGAAATGTAGGCTGGATTATGCAAAGAAATATCTTCACTGGAATCCTCAACAGTGGTCGGAAGTACTTTGGAATGATGAAGCAACCTTCACCGTCACCTGTAACCGTGGGGCACATGTGTACCGGCCCAGAGGTAGTGACACGCTAGTCCCACGCTACACCTGTGGGACCACCAAACACCCAGACTCACTCATGGTTTGGGGGTGTTTTAGTGCTCAGAATGTTGGTGAATTCATTGTGCTTCCCAAAAACCAGAATATGAACCAGTGTGATTACCTGAAGTTATTGTTTGTCAATTTACTTGAGGCTTTTGACCAGTGTGGGGCTACGGTTTTTATGCAAGATGGTGCACCGTGCCATACTGCTAAATCTGTAGTTCAGTGGCTTAAGGACTGTGAAGTGAGGTTCTTCAGTGACTGGTCAGGCAATTCCACAGACCTAAACCCTATTGAGAACCTCTGGTCACTAATGAAACGAAGTTTACTGGACAAGGATATCAGTTCCATCTCGTGGCTGGAGGCTGCTCTACGTGAGGCATGGATTAAAATACCGCCCCAAACCCTCAAGAATTTGTGAGAGTCTTCCTACACGACTGAAGGACGTGATTAAGCGTAAAGGATGCAGCACAAGTATTAAAACCTCAGTAAGTGTGCAAATATATATATATATTATAATCTTTCATGGTATAAGTTTGTGTTTTGGCACGTGTGTGGGAGAGGGGCGGCATAATGCCATGACTATCACTATATATGGCTGACTTGAAAGGCTTGAAAAACCCACACCAAATATTATCCTCCTTGGAAATTTTAATCTCCCAAATATAAAATGGAAGATGCTTGATCTCAGCATTTACTACAAATAATGTCTAGAAGCACGCAAGCTCATCTGGTACATACCTGGAAGCTAATGGAGCTGAGTGAAAGGTTTGTATTAAACCAACAGATTACAGAACCCACTAGAAATGAAACTATACTGGATTTAATCTTTTCAGACAGCGAGGAACTAATCAGACACAACAATAACAAAATCAATGTACTCTGGTCACAATATTATATAAGTACAAGCAAACATAAACGCAGGTTTGGGGAACTCCAGTGGTAATGTACGAGAAGGAATGTTTAGTAAATTTAGCTACAACAGTCACAGAAATGACTTGGACAAAATTAATAAAGAACTATCCGACATATCCTGGTTAACAGTCATGGTCACCTAAAATCTCAACCAGTGCTTGGAAAAGTTGAACACAGAAGCGTACAGGGTCTGCATCAAATATGTACCATTGAGAAAACCTAGAATTGCTTAATAATGTGAGTATGTCACAACGGAGGAAAAATAATCTTAGCGGAGAGATCACCAAGGTAAAACAAAAACTTAAGCTGTTGTACTAGACAGAAAAACCGCAAAGGGAACAAAGAATCATCCAAGATAATGGAAAAAATATATATTTCTAAACATTCAAAAATCCAAGCTAAGAACTACCTGTAGGATTGGATCATTAATCACAGGAGGTTTATACACGGATAATGAATAGGAAATGAGCGAAAACCTAAAACTCCAGTATGAGTCGATGTTCAGCAACCCACTAAACGACAGCAGGGTGTAGAATGCAGAAAATTTTTTCATTTCATCTAAAGGCCTTGCAGCAGGTCAAATATCTGACATTAGCAATTGGAAAAAAAAATAGAAAACCTGCCCATTCAGTCTGCATCTGGACCGGATTCGTGCAATTCCTTATTTATAAAATTGTGCAGATTACCACTAGTAGGAGCACTCGATATCGTTTGGAGAAAAAGATTAGATCTAGGTTAAAACCCAGCCATGTTAAGAATGCGGACATAGCTCCTCTGCATAAAGGAGGCAGTAGAGCGCTAGCCAAAAATTACAGACTAGTAGCAGTATCATCACATATAAAAGTATTCGGAAGAGTAATGAGACGCCATACTACAAATTTTATAGAACGACGCAACCTGCACAACCCAAACCAACAAGGTTTTAGAACTGGGGAATAATGTTTGTCACAGCTATTTAACCAATATGGCAGAATTACGCAGGAGTTGGAAGAAAACCAAAACACAGATGCGATATACAAGAATTTTCCGAAGGCGTTTGTCATTTGCGATCATGCGGTGATTGCACACAAAATGAGGACCATAGTCATAACTGAGAAAGTAGACAGATGGATTTTTAACTTTCTGTGAGATAGAACACAGAAGGTAGGAGCAAACAGTAAAATCCAGCATTAGTGAGGTAAAATGCTCAGTTCCCCAACGCATGGTCTTGGCACCTCTTTTCCTTTATAGTAGACATAAATAAAAACACTCGTTACAATTTTGTATCATCGTTTGCGGATGATACCAAAATATGCATGAAAATCATCTCGGTAGAACACACGGAAAAACTGCACGAAGATATAAGCAGGGTTTTCCAGTGGGCAGTGGAGAACAACATGACGTTCACTGGTGATAAGTTCCAGCTGCTTAGGTATGGAAAGAATGAAGAACTCAAATGGGAAATTGCATACAAACCCAAGATCGTCAAATGTAAAGAAAGGAAAACTTGAAAGTCTTGAGAGTAATTATGTTGGCTGACCTTTCTTTTAAAGAGCACAATAAGGCAAATGTCACGACAGCCAGGAAAATAACGGGATGGATAATGAGAACTTTCAGAGCAAGGGAAACAATGCCAATGGTGACAATTGAAATCGTTGAGCTTTCTTGATAATATATACGTGGAAAGTACTTGAGGACCTGCTCTCCAATCTACACACTGCCCGAACATTCTAGAGTGAGATATGGGAGGAAGTGTAAAATAAACCCATTGAAAAGAAGGTGCGCCGTGATCACTATAAGAGAACATTGTATGAACATATGTAATTCTAGACGATATCAGAAACACTCCTGAAACTAGTGGAAAAGTTTTCAAGAGGTAGCGTACTCAGCTCACACAGCTGGAAACGTGGGATAACAGGCCTTAACTTGTAAAATAATATGTGTAAAAAAGCTATCATTAAGTGCTAAATCAAGCAGGATGTGATGGGTATGTGGGCCAGCGACTTGCCAGGAGCAACAGCCTGGTTGACCAGGGAAGCACCAGGCAAGCCTGATCCAGGGTCTGGCTCCGTTAGTAGAAAAACTCTTGAACATATATCAGAGGTAAGGTACTGGTGTGAGTCCTGCTTGTGGTGGTAGAATGTTGTCCCTGGTGTGAGTCCTGCCTGTGGTGGTAGAATGTTGTCCCAGGTGTGAGTCCTGCCTGTGGTGGTAGAATGTTGTCCCTGGTGTGAGTCCTGCCTGTGGTGGTAGAATGTTGTCCCTGGTGTGAGTCCTGCCTGTGGTAGTAGAATGTTGTCTGTGGTATAGAATGTTGTCCCTGTTGTCCCTGGTGTCAGTCCTGCCTGTGGTGGTAGAATGTTGTCCCTGGTGTGAGTCCTGCCTGTGGTAGTAGAATGTTGTACCTGGTGTGAGTCCTGCCTGTGGTGGTAGAATGTTGTCCCTGGTGTGAGTCCTGCCTGTGGTAGTAGAATGTTGTACCTGGTGTGAGTCCTGCCTGTGGTGGTAGAATGTTGTCCCTGGTGTGAGTCCTGCCTGTGGTAGTAGAATGTTGTCCCTGGTGTGAGTCCTGCCTGTGGTGGTAGAATGTTGTCCCTGGTGTGAGTCCTGCCTGTGGTAGTAGAATGTTGTCCCTGGTGTGAGTCCTGCCTGTGGTGGTAGAATGTTGTCCCTGGTGTGAGTCCTGCCTGTGGTGGTAGAATGTTGTCCCTGGTGTGAGTCCTGCCTGTCCCTGGTGTGAGTCCTGCCTGTGGTGGTAGAATGTTGTCCCTGGTGTGAGTCCTGCCTGTGGTGGTAGAATGTTGTCCCTGGTGTGAGTCCTGCCTGTGGTGGTAGAATGTTGTCCCTGGTGTGAGTCCTGCCTGTGGTAGTAGAATGTTGTCCCTGGTGTGAGTCCTGCCTGTGGTAGTAGAATGTTGTCCCTGGTGTGAGTCCTGCCTGTGGTGGTAGAATGTTGTCCCTGGTGTGAGTCCTGCCTGTGGTGGTAGAATGTTGTCCCTGGTGTGAGTCCTGCCTGTGGTAGTAGAATGTTGTCCCTGGTGTGAGTCCTGCCTGTGGTGGTAGAATGTTGTCCCTGGTGTGAGTCCTGCCCGGTGGTAGAATGTTGGTGTGAGTCCTGCCTGTGGTGGTAGAATGTTGTCCCTGGTGTGAGTCCTGCCTGTGGTAGTAGAATGTTGTCCCTGGTGTGAGTCCTGCCTGTGGTAGTAGAATGTTGTCCCTGGTGTGAGTCCTGCCTGTGGTGGTAGAATGTTGTCCCTGGTGTGAGTCCTGCCTGTGGTGGTAGAATGTTGTCCCTGGTGTGAGTCCTGCCTGTGGTAGTAGAATGTTGTCCCTGGTGTGAGTCCTGCCTGTGGTGGTAGAATGTTGTCCCTGGTGTGAGTCCTGCCTGTGGTGGTAGAATGTTGTCCCTGGTGTGAGTCCTGCCTGTGGTAGTAGAATGTTGTCCCTGGTGTGAGTCCTGCCTGTGGTGGTAGAATGTTGTCCCTGGTGTGAGTCCTGCCTGTGGTAGTAGAATGTTGTACCTGGTGTGAGTCCTGCCTGTGGTGGTAGAATGTTGTCCCTGGTGTGAGTCCTGCCTGTGGTAGTAGAATGTTGTCCCTGGTGTGAGTCCTGCCTGTGGTGGTAGAATGTTGTCCCTGGTGTGAGTCCTGCCTGTGGTAGTAGAATGTTGTCCCTGGTGTGAGTCCTGCCTGTGGTGGTAGAATGTTGTCCCTGGTGTGAGTCCTGCCTGTGGTGGTAGAATGTTGTCCCTGGTGTGAGTCCTGCCTGTGGTAGTAGAATGTTGTCCCTGGTGTGAGTCCTGCCTGTGGTGGTAGAATGTTGTCCCTGGTGTGAGTCCTGCCTGTGGTGGTAGAATGTTGTCCCTGGTGTGAGTCCTGCCTGTGGTGGTAGAATGTTGTCCCTGGTGTGAGTCCTGCCTGTGGTAGTAGAATGTTGTCCCTGGTGTGAGTCCTGCCTGTGGTGGTAGAATGTTGTCCCTGGTGTGAGTCCTGCCTGTGGTGGTAGAATGTTGTCCCTGGTGTGAGTCCTGCCTGTGGTGGTAGAATGTTGTCCCTGGTGTGAGTCCTGCCTGTGGTAGTAGAATGTTGTCCCTGGTGTGAGTCCTGCCTGTGGTGGTAGAATGTTGTCCCTGGTGTGAGTCCTGCCTGTGGTGGTAGAATGTTGTCCCTGGTGTGAGTCCTGCCTGTGGTAGTAGAATGTTGTCCCTGGTGTGAGTCCTGCCTGTGGTAGTAGAATGTTGTCCCTGGTGTGAGTCCTGCCTGTGGTGGTAGAATGTTGTCCCTGGTGTGAGTCCTGCCTGTGGTGGTAGAATGTTGTCCCTGGTGTGAGTCCTGCCTGTGGTGGTAGAATGTTGTCCCTGGTGTGAGTCCTGCCTGTGGTGGTAGAATGTTGTCCCTGGTGTGAGTCCTGCCTGTGGTGGTAGAATGTTGTCCCTGGTGTGAGTCCTGCCTGCGGTGGTAGAATGTTGTTCCTGGTGTGAGTCCTGCCTGTGGTGGTAGAATGTTGTCCCTGGTGTGAGTCCTGCCTGTGGTGGTAGAATGTTGTCCCTGGTGTGAGTCCTGCCTGTGGTGGTAGAATGTTGTCCCTGGTGTGAGTCCTGCCTGTGGTGGTAGAATGTTGTCCCTGGTGTGAGTCCTGCCTGTGGTGGTAGAATGTTGTCCCTGGTGTGAGTCCTGCCTGTGGTGGTAGAATGTTGTCCCTGGTGTGAGTCCTGCCTGTGGTAGTAGAATGTTGTCCCTGGTGTGAGTCCTGCCTGTGGTGGTAGAATGTTGTCCCTGCGGTGTGAGTCCTGCCTGTGGTAGTAGAATGTTGTCCCTGGTGTGAGTCCTGCCTGTGGTAGTAGAATGTTGTCCCTGGTGTGAGACCTGCCTGCGGTGGTAGAATGTTGTCCCTGGTGTGAGTCCTGCCTCTGGTGGTAGAAAGTTGTCGGGTGTGAGTCCTGCTTATGGTGGTAGAACGTTGTCCTTGGTGTGAGTCCTACCTGTGGTAGTAGAATGTTGTCCCTGGTGTGAGTCCTGCCTGCAGTGGTAGAATGTTATCCCTGGTGTGAGTCCTGCCTCTGGTGGTAGAATATTGTCCCTGGTGTGAGTCCTGCCTGTGGTGGTAGAATGTTGTCCCTGTTGTGAGTCCTGCCTGTGGTAGTAGAATGTTATCCTGGGTGTTAGTCGTGCCTATGGTGGTAGAATGTTGTCCCTGGTGTGAGTCCTGCCTGTGGTAGTAGAATGTTGTCCCTGGTGTGAGCCCTGCCTGCAGTGGTAGAATGTTGTCCCGGGTGTGAGTCCTGCTTATGGTGGTAGAACGTTGTCCTTGGTGTGAGTCCTACCTGTGGTAGTAGAATGTTGTCCCTGGTGTGAGTCCTGCCTGCAGTGGTAGAATGTTATCCCTGGTGTGAGTCCTGCCTGTGGTAGTAGAATGTTGTCCCTGGTGTGAATCCTGCCTACAGTGGTAAAATGTTATCCCTGGTGTGAGTCCTGCCTGTGGTAGTAGAATGTTGTCCCTGGTGTGAGTCCTGCCTGTGGTAGTATAATGTTGTCTCTGGTGTGAGTCCTGCCTGTGGTGGTAGAATGTTGTACTTGGTGTGAGTCATGCCTGTGGTGGTAGAATGTTGTCCCTGGTGTGATTCCTTGGTGTGGGTCCTCCCTGATGTGAGTTCTCCCTGGTGTGAGTCCTCCCTGGTGTGAGTCATTGGTGCGAGTCGTCCTTGGTGTGAATCTTCCCTGGTGTGGGTCCTCCCTGGTGTGAGTCCTCCCTGGTGTGAGTCTTGGTGTGAGTTCCCCTGATGTGAGTCTTCCCTGAACATAAGAAAGAAGGAACACTGCAGCAGGCCTACTGGCCCATGCGAGGCAGGTCCAAGTCTCCTACCGGCAACTGACCTAGTAGCACAAGGTAATCAGGTCCAACTCACACCCACCCACACCCACTCATGTATTTATCCAACCTATTTTTAAAACTACACAACGCTGTAGCCTCTATAACTGTACTCGGGAGTTTGTTCCACTCATCCACAACTCTATTACCAAACCAGTGCTTTCCTATATCCTTCATGAATCAGAATTTTTCCAGCTTGAAACCATTGTTGCGAGTCCTGTCTAGGCTAGATATTTTCAGCATGCTATTTGCATCCCCTTTATTTATTCCTGTCTTCCATTTATACACCTCAATCATATCCCCCCTAATTCTACACCTTTCTAGAGAGTGCAGATTCAGGGCCCTCAGTCTATCCTCATAGGGAAGATTTCTGATACATGGGATCAACTTTGTCATTCTCCTTTGTACGTTTTCCAGAGCATTTATATCCATTCTGTAATACTGTGACCAAAACTGTGCAGCATAATCTAAATGAGGCCTAACCAAGGATATATAGAGTTGAAGAACAACCTGAGGACTCCTATTATTTATGCTTCTTGATATGAAGCCAAGGATTCTGTTAGCTTTATTGTGAAAACTTATGCACTGTTGTCTTGGTTTCAGATTACTGCTAACCAGAACTCTTAAAATCTTTTTCGCAATCCGTAATATTAAGATCTACATTATTTAGTTTATATGTGACATTGTTATTTTCCTGTCCAACATTTAGAACTTTGCATTTGTGTATATTAAACTGCATCTGCCACTTCTCCGACCACTGCATCAGTCTATTCAAATCTTCCTGGAGTGCTCTAATGTCCTCGTCAGAATGAATTCGACGGCCTATTTTGGTTCCATCGGCAAACTTGCTTATGTTGCGCTTTACGCCCTCATCAATGTCGTTTATGTAGATTGTGAACGACAGGGGGCCCAACACTGACCCATGTAGAACACCTCTCGTGACTCTTCCCCACTCTGATTTCGCCCCATTTATGCAAACTCTCTGCTGCCTATTTATCAACCATGCCTCTATCCAGGAAAAAATTTCTCCTCCTATTCCATGTCCCTTAATTTTTCTCAATAGTCTCTGATGTGGGACCCTGTCAGAAGCCTCACTGAAGTCCATATACACAATATCATATTCATTACCATGACCAACCTCCTCAAATACCTTAGTGAAAAAAGTTAACATGTTCGTAAGGCAGGAACGCCCCTTTGTAAAACCATGCTGAGATTCGTTGATTAATTTATGCTTTTCAAGATGGCTGCAAACTGCCTCGGCAATTATTGATTACATAAATTTTCCCACTATGGAGGTTCGGCTTATTGGTCTGTAGTTCGCAGCTAAAGACCTGTCACCTGCTTTGAAAATAGGTGTCACATTTACCATTTTCCACTTATCTGGCACTATGCCAGTTTGCAGTGATATGTTGAAAAGATTAGCCAAAGGTTTGCTAAGTTCCTCTTTACATTCCTTTAGAGCCCTTGCGTACAGTTCATCAGGGCCTGGGGATTTGTTAGGTTTTATCTGTTTGCCTGAGGACCATGTCACTTGTGACCCTAATCGTGCATAGTTTATTATGGGTGTGAATCCTTGGTGTGAATCCTCCCTTGAATGAGTCCTTGGTGTGAGTTCTCCCTGGTGTGAATCCTCCCTTGTGTGAGTCTTCCCTGGTGTGAGTCTTCCTTGGTGCGAGTCCCTGATGTGTGTGAGTCCTCCCTGGTGTGAGTCCTTGATGTGAGTTTTCCTGATGTGAGTCTTCCCTTGTGTGAGTCCTCCTTGGTGTGAGTCCCTGATGTGAGTTCTCCCTGGTGTGAGTCCTCCTTGGTGTGATTCCCTGGTGTGTGTGTGTCTTTGTTGGTGTGAGTCCCTAGTGTGAGTCCTCCTTGGTATGAGTCTTGGCAGTACTGGTAGTATCCTTCACGTCACCTCACACAGTGTTGCCAGCTTCCTTATCCTCCTTCTTCTCGGCAGCTCCGCCATCCTCTATTTTCTTCTCAGGTCCTCCTTAAGATAATAACAAAATGTAGACTGGTGGAGCCCCAGCGACCTGGACACACTAGGCTCATCATCGCATCACTCGCTGTACGGAATGTCACCTTTAATGTACCCTGTGGGTTAGCCTCTTCCTGCCTTGTCTCCCACTGCTTTTGCTACAGGTTGAATTTCAGCGACTTGATAGAAGTCTCGCCTTGCTGGCTATACTGGGTGTGGGTGTTGGCTACACTGGTCGTGGGTGTGGGCTACACTGGTCGGGAGTGTTGGCTACAATGGTCGTGGGTGTTGGCTACACTGGTCGGGAGTGTTGGCTACACTGGTCATGGGTGTTGGCTACACTGGTCGTGGATGCTGGCTACACTGGTTGTGGGTGTTGGCTACACTGGTCGGGAGTGTTGGCTACACTGGTCGTGGGTGTTGGCTACTCTGGTCGTGGGTGTTGGCTACACTGGTCGGGAGTGTTGGCTACACTGGTCGGGAGTGTTGGCTACACTGGTCGCGAGTGTTGGCTTCACTGGTCGTGAATGTTGGCTACACTGGTCTTGGGTGTTGGCTACACTGGTTGGGAATGATGGCTACACTGGTCGCGGGTGTTGGCTACACGGGTTGTGAGTGTTGGCCACATTGGTCGTGAGTGTTGGCTATACTGGTCGGAAGTGTTGGCTACACTGATTATGGGTGTTGGCTACATTGGTCATGGGTGTTGGCTACACTGGTCGTGAATGTTGGCTTCACTGGTCAGGAGTGTTGACCACACTGGTCAGGAGTATTGGCTACACTGGTCGTAAGTGCTGATTACACTGATCGTGAGTGTTGGCTACGCTTCTCGTGAATGTTCGCTACTCTGGTCGTGAATGTTGGCTATACTTGTCGTGGGTGTTGGCTACACTGATCGTAAATGTTGGCCACACTGGTCGGGAGTGTTGGCTATACTGGTCGGGAGTGTTGGCTACACTGGTCGTGAGTGTTGATAGCACTGGTTGTAGATGTTGACTTTACTGCTAGCACCAACAGCCTCGAAGTGTCAACAGTGAAACTTGACCTCAGTACTAACCTCGTGGGCAGAAAAATCACTGCAACAAGTCACAGGTATGTAAACTGATGAAGGTAGCAGGTATTTAGTGGTGTCTTCAATTTAGCAGGTACTCTAGTACGTTCATGATCATTGGTGGAAGTACAGAGGCAGCAGGTGTTGTAGCGAAGCAAAGATGATGTTTATCGTGTACGGCTCACATTGAGCCAGTAAAGCACCTAAATTACTGGGAACGCCTTCACATCTTGAACTTGTACTCATTGGAGCGGAGGAGAGAGAGATACATGATAATACATACTGCCATAACAACATACTGGAGTGAGATATATGGAAGGAAGTGCAAAATAAGCACAGTAAGGAACAGGGGTGCGGTGGGTATCAACATTAGTGGTAAATAACAAAAAGGCACAATACCGTGACTGGAACGATACACAAATAACCCGCACATAAAAGAGAGAAGCTTACGACGACGTTTCGGTCCGACTTGGACCATTGACAGTCACACTGACTTTGTAAATGGTCCATGTCGGACCGAAACGTCGTCGTAAGCTTCTCTCTTTTATGTGCGGGTTATTTGTGTAACATTAGTGGTCCCAGACTATTCGACATCTTACCAAAAGATATCAGAAACACGGGTGGAACAGGCATAAAAGCCTTCAAGAGGAAACTGGACAAGTATCTTCACCGGGTGCAGGATCAACCAGGCTGTGATGGATATGCAGGGCAGTAGGCCTCCAGCAGCAGCACCAGCCAAGAAGGTTAAAACACAAGAGCCTTGGAATGCATCCCTACGTACTACCGCCACTCCTTCACAAGAAGTCCAGTTCTTGCCTGGTGTATACTTCTACACAACCAACCAGAATGAGAACGCAATGTATACTCCAGAAATTATTCAACGCCTCCACAACGGGACAGTCAAGTTCACCTGCGACTTAACTCGATCATTCACCACTGAATCCCTGATCAACCTACTCTCAAAAAGTCACCGCTTTGTGGCACTCGACTACACCATAAGGAAGAAATTCAGGACTCTCCAGAATGGGGCTGCCGAAGAGGGTACCCTCACCTAGCAGGACTGTCAATGATCAATCACCGTGAAGACAAGTTTCCCCAGCACTTTGCTGCCTGCTAAAGCTGGGGTGTGGCTCCAAAACGAACCCTGTAATTGCTGCCTCCGCCCTTCTATGCTGCTGAAGATGCTAAACGACAAGACACTTCCCACTTGGGGAGTCACCGCAAGACAGAAGAAGAAGTCACCCTCCAACCGGAGGGCCCCAAGAAAGAATACAGAAGAAGATGAACGACACCCCCCGCCCGGGAGGCCACCGCAGGGTCGCCATCTGGAGAAGACCCGGGCCGGAAGTACTGGCAAACCTACAACAACATCCAGGTTGATCTGTTTGTGTAGCTGAATGGTTCAGAGAACCGACAAGTTGATAAATTAGACACATGTGCAACACTTGGATGTTGCACGTGTGTCTAATTTATCAGATCTGTTTGTGACTTAATGAAGCCCACTGTGTGGGCGAAACGTTGTCAATAAAGGATCACATTATACTGATAATGTGTTTATTTTTCCAACTTTTTAAAGCAAGTCATGTTGCACTTATGCCCTTTTACTTTACATGGTGGAAAGATAGTTGGTGTTGATGCAATGTGCTGTTTTCCCGAAGGTGGTGTTGTAGGTTTTATTAAGATCATAAGAATGAAGGAGCACTACAGCAAAACTACCTAACCCATGTTGGGCACGTCCCTCTCGAATCCAACCCTCTCACTCATATAATTGTCCAACTTATTTTTGCAGCTAGCCAAGGCTATAACTTGTAGGTCAGTGATGACGAGAGGAGTGTGTGGGATGCTGTTGTATTACGTATGGTTCATTTTTTTTTTTTCATTTTGCCGCCGTTGCGGTTAGTTTATTGTGCACATATTCATCCTGTGGGCGGTTGTGCGAGAACATATGGATACACAAAAGGTCTAGGAAATAGGCTCAAAAAAGGTTAACCGGAATACATCTTGATTTATATAAGTAGTTACACTGGTCAACAACCAACATGCTTCCGAGACCAGAGTAGCAATTTCCAACTAATTTTAGGTCACTGTTAATGAATATCATAGTTAAAAATGTTTGTTAGCTCTACTTTTCAATATACATCTATGTGTCACAACAGGTTCCAACACGTTTGCGGCAGTGTGTTTCTTACCACACTCACAGTCTCTGTGCCCTTCATTATTTTTCCAGCAGTCATAGAAGCTAGTTGTGCTGTTCTGGTTTATATTTTGAGGTGAAAGGAAGGTGATTTTCTAAGTTAAACACTTTTTAAACCAAATACTGCTACTTTGTTTATGAATGAGTCAGCTGTGCAAGAGGTTCCCACTACATCAAGAGAGACTGGCCACCTCGTCAGTCATTGGAGCCTGGGATGAAAAATGTTCAACATCCACCTCTCATTGAACCAAACAAAATTTTGCTACCACCCCTACATATAAAACTGAGGCTCATGAAAAACTTTGTAAAAGCTATGGACAAATCCGGTCAGGGATTCAAGTATTTATCATCAAAATTCCCCTCACTGAGCGACGCTAAGATGAGAGAGGGCGTCTTCAATGGTCCTCAGATTCGAGAGCTTAAAGATGGTGACACTGAATCAGACCTTCATACTTGGGAAGCATTCAAGTTAGTGGCGAAGGGATTTCTCGGAAACAGAAGGGAACAGAGCTAAGAAGAATTAGTTAAAAACCTCATCAAGGCTTACAAGAACATGGGATGTAACATGTCGCTTAAAATCCACTTTTTGGATTCTCATTTAGACTTTTTTTCCAGCGAACTGTTGGGCAGTTAGTGACGAACATGGTGAAAGGTTTCACCAAGATATTTCAACCATGGTAAAATGGTACGAGGGAAAATGGGGCACAAGAATGCTTGCAGACTATTGCTGGACATTGACGCATAAGCGTCAAACAAAAAGGCAGAGAGTAGGTACGGATTAGAGTTTAAAACTTACTAACACATATTATGCATTATATTAAAATAATCAAATATTACATGTCTTGTATCTTTAAACCTATAGCCAATAAGCATTTTTGAAGGTGAAATTTGGATTCCTGGAGTTTACCTGGAGGATATTCCGAGGATCAACGCCCCCGCGGCCAGGTTCATGACCAGGCCTCCCGGTGGATCAGGTATCGTAGGGGTTCTTAATGGAGATATCGAGGGTTGAAGGTAGACACACTTGTTGGATGGTAACGATATATATTGAAAGACTGATGATGGGAAATGGAGCCCAGCCTCTGCCTGTCTTAGCCTGTCTAGGTCTACATGCCGACTGAGACCGGGGCAGAGGTATGAACGTACACATGCGCATCCCGTGACGTCACACAAAGTCACAGGCCTAAAAGGGATCTCCTATCTAAAGCACATGGATGATACTATATGCTATACAACACAGGGATCAGCAACTATGCTGACAGCTCGGTCATGTTACGTATGTCGTCTCGACATACACTACTATCTCATAGGCTGAACAGGCAGGCGGTTCTGGGCTGATTCTATACAATAACAAATTCATATATAACTTAGAACTAATGGATGGTATCATAATGGATGTTAACAAAATGAGTTTTACGTAATGGGTGTTAACGTAATCACTTTTAACGTAATGAGTTTTAACGTAATGCATTACAAACTATGAGAACAAATCATTATACAATATGGATGGAATTGATCGATCGATCTGTATTCATGCACTCTACGGATTCTGAGAAAGAATAATTATATATATACAAGGTGAAATTAACAGCAAAGGCATCTGGTGCACTCAGACTATTACTGTCAAATTCTCAGAATACGGAGGGAACGTGAATACGAAAAAAACAAATTCTGAAAAACTAATCAGTTAATAACAGACAGTTGACAATTTACTTCATCTCGGACATCTAGTTATACAGACTATGTACATTTAAACCCAATTCTGCGAGGGTGAGGTTTACATATGCAGAATGGTTATCATCTCTGGGAGAATCGAAGTCCTCTGCAATGGCTAACACATACCTTGACTAAGGGAGATCTGAACGAGTATCTTCAAAAGATACTTGTGGGTTTCTCATTACTTGTCGAGTACACAAGGAGTAACGACATTCAGGTTGGTTATCTGACTGAGTATTTGAGGTAGAGGGTACAGAGTCAAGAGGATTTTCAGCATCTGTCACATTAGTCTGGGTGGCAATATCATCAACATCGCATACTAATTTCATATGATCTAAATGCGATTCTTTGTACTTGCCAGTACTAATTTCTCTAACCTTATACTTATTACCAGAGATATGTTCTACAACTCGATAAGGTCCGACAAACTTTTGATCGAGCTTAGGCATTTCGGATGTTTTGTTGAAATTTGTCAGCATTACTCTTGAACCTACTTTTACTTTTGATGGCTTAGCACAGCTATTAGTTACTCTAGTAAATTCTGCTGTTGATTTATGAAGTGTTTCACGGATTCTTCTAAAAACACTTAGAGCCATGCTGGTACGAGTTGCTACGAAATCATCAGGGTTGTAATTAGGTTTCAGAGTGGAATATAACAACTCATAGGGTAAACGCTTGTCTACACCATACAATGCATAATGTGGAGTATCACCTATGGAAGCATTGTAAGCAGAATTTATGGCACATTGAACATCTGGTATGACTTCATCCCAAGTTTCACTATTGGGGTTGATAGTGGCTCTCAGGACATGAAGTACTTTCTTATTGGTTCTTTCGGCTAACCCATTGCTGGCAGGATGATGAGGAACAATGGATTTAGAGATCTTGTATAAAGTACACAAATTTTCAAGAATCTCATTACAGAATTCACCTCCATTATCTGTTACTAAGGACTTAGGGGTGGTATGCCTGCAGATAATGCGTTCTTTAAATGCTTTAGCTACTGTCTCTGCAGTCTTATCTGCAATAGGAACTAACCCACAATATCTGGTGAAATGGTCTACCATAACACACAGATGTTTGTTGCCTTGGAGGGAACATTTAAAATTGGTTAACAAATCAAGGTCAACTCTTTCCCACGGTTTGCTAGTGGTTGGGTACACTTGGATAGGATTAGGACCATTGACATTCCCTTTATGTTGCATACAGACACTACATTTCTTAAAATACTCGGAAATGTCAGTTGCCATACGTGACCAAAAGTATTTCATTCTGGCTTGTTTCACAGAACGATCCATACCAGGGTGTGCAACACCTGGTGCATCATGAAATAGCTGTAGAGCTACGTTCATTAGTGACTGTGGAATTACTAACTGGTAAACTCTTCTACTTGGAGTACCCAACTCGGCTGTTCGATACAGTAATTCTTGGCTCATTACAAAGTCACTAATGGGTGTTGTTGGCTTCACAGTAAGAATAAGATCTTCCTGGAGCAGGAATCGAATCACACCAGACCACATGGGATCTGTTCTTTCTTACTGGAAGAATGAACAAACTTCGGTGGAGTGGATGACTCCCCCCGGTTGAAAAAATTAACGCTATAACACGCAATATGAGCAAGGGAGAACGAATCTACTATCTCAAACTGCAAGCACAGGAGAAAATAAATGAACATGGTCAACAATGCTGATATTCAATCTGAGTAGCACACAGTGACACAAGGTATCAGCTATAAAGAAACTTTGCTTGCAAACGTTAACATGTGAAAGTTACTCGAGAAATAACTTCTTACAATGCACTGATTACTGTCAACCAGGATGGGAACACCATCTGGAACATTAGGAACAACAACAGACACTCTAGTGAGAGCATTAGCCACAACAGAGACGTCTTTCTGCAGACGGCATGTGACATCAACAAGAGATGGCATTACTAGTTTCAAGTAATCGTTTTCCGACAAGGCGTCCCCTTTGGAGAAACTACTACTTGGACTAGCAGACATTGCAGGGATAGGCAGACACTCAAAGCAGTCTGAGCGTCCTCGGACACTTGAGGCAATACACTATCTTGCATATCTGAAGGTGTAGGTGGAACACAGAACCGCCTGCCTGTTCAGCCTATAAGATAGTAGTGTATGTCGAGACGACATACGTAACATGACCGAGCTGTCAGCATAGTTGCTGATCCCTGTGTTGTATAGCATATAGTATCATCCATGTGCTTTAGATAGGAGATCCCTTTTAGGCCTGTGACTTTGTGTGACGTCACGGGATGGGCATGTGTACGTTTGTACCTCTGCTCCGGTCTCAGTCGGCGTGTAGACCTAGACAGGCTAAGACAGGCAGAGGCTGGGCTCCCTCACCACAGACTGGAAGCTGGCTTATTTTGCAAACTCGGGTCAACCCCTCGGGAGTGATGCAAATAAGCAGATAAACACTAATACAAAGAGACTGACCAGTGAATGGTGTAGAAGCTGGTAGGAGCTTGAGAGAGTAGCTGACTTGAGGTAGCAGGCTGGCTAGGTCGGCCTACTGGTGACACGAAATGGCCGTCTTGCTGGTCGAAAGAAATCTCCGTACATCTGCGTAATTATCAATTTTACGCCCACACCGCTGGCACCATTTATCGTAGGGGTTCTTAATGGAGATATCGAGGGTTAAAGGTAGACACACTTGTTGGATGGTAACGATATATATTGAAAGACTGATGATGGGAAATGGAGCCCAGCCTCTGCCTGTCTTAGCCTGTCTAGGTCTACACGCCGACTGAGACCGGGGCAGAGGTATGAACGTACACATGCGCATCCCGTGACGTCACACAAAGTCACAGGCCTAAAAGGGATCTCCTATCTAAAGCACATGGATGATACTATATGCTATACAACACAGGGATCAGCAACTATGCTGACACAGGGCCTGATCAACCAGGCTGTTACTGCTGGCCGCACGCAGTCCAACGTACGAGCCACAGCCCGGCTGATCCAGCATTGACTTTAGGTATCTGTCCAGCTCTCTCTTGAAGGCAGCCAGGGGTTTATTGGTAATTCCCCTAATGCTTGATGGGAGGCTGTTGAACAGTCTTGGGCCCCGGACACTTATGGTGTTTTCTCTTAGTGCACCAATGGCTCCCCTACTTTTAATTGGGGGTATTTTGCATCGCCTGCCCTGTCTTTTACTTTCGTAGGGAGTGATTTGTGTGTGCAGATTCGGGACCATTCCTTCCAGGATTTTCCAAGTGTAGATTATGATATACAAGTCAAGTGCTTCCAAGCGTTCCCAGTAGTTAAGGTGCTTGACAGAACTTATACGTGCAGTAAAGGATCTCTGTACACTCTCTAGATCTGCAATTTCACCTGCTTTGAATGGAGATGTTAATGTACAGCAGTATTCCTGCCTAGAGAGAACAAGTGATTTGAAAAGGATCATCATTGGCTTTGCATCTCTCGTTTTGAACGTTCTCATTATCCATCCTATCATTTTCTTTGCACTTGTGATCGTGGCACTGTTGTGATCCTTGAAAGTTAGATCTTCAGACATTACTGCTCCCAGGTCCCTTACATTATTTTTCTGCTCTATTGTATGGCCAGAGTTTGTAGTATACTCTGTTCTAGTTATTATCTCCCCCAGTTTTCCATAACGGAGTAGTTGGAATTTGTCCTCATTGAACATAATATTGTTTTCCGTTGCTCACTGGAAAACTTTGTTTATATCTTCTTGGAGGTTAACCGTGTCCTCAGCAGATGACAGCCTCATGCAGATCCTAGTATCATCCACAAAGGATGATACGGTGCTGTGATGTATATCTCTGTCTATGTCTGATATGAGGATAAGGAATAAGATGGGGGCAAGTACTGTGCCTTGTGGAACAGAGCTCTTCACTATGGCAGCCTCCGATTTAACTCTGTTGACCACTACTCTTTGTGTTCGATTTGTTAGGAAGTTGAAGATCCATCTCCCCACTTTCCCAGTTATTCCTTTAGCGCGTATTTTGTGCACTGTTGCGCCATGATCGCATTTGTCAAACGCTTTTGCAAAGTCTGTGTATATTACATCTGCATTCAGATTTTCTTCCAGTGCATCCAAGGCCATATCATAGCGATCCAGTAGTTGAGAGAGGCAGGAGCGACCTGCCCTGAACCCATGTTGCCCTGGATTGTGCAGATTTTGGGAATCCAGGTGATTTGCAATCCTGCTTCTTAGCACTCTTTCAAAGATTTTTGTGATGTGGGACGTCAGAGCTATTGGTCTATAGTTCTTAGCTAATGCTTTGCTGCCGCCTTTATGGAGTGGGGCTGTATCCGTTGTTTTAAGTGACTGTGGAATTTCACCCATGTCCAAGCTCCTCCTCCATAGTATACTTAGGGCACGCGAGAGGGGTTTCTTGCAGTTCTTTATGAATTCAGAGTTCCATGAGTCTGGGCCTGGGGCTGAGTGCATGGGCATGTTGTCAATGGCTTTTTCAAAGTCTATCGGAGTTAGGGTAATGTCGGAAATCTGGCATACATTTATGGAGTTTAGAGGCTCATTCATGAAGAAATCATTTGGGTCGTCGATCCTCAGACTGATTAGTGGCTCACTAAGCACAGAATCGTGCTGGGATTTCAGTATTTCACTCATTTCCTTGTTGTCATCTGTGCAAGTCCCATCCTGTCTGATTAAGGGCCCGATACCAGATGTGGTATTTGCCTTGTTTTTGGCATATGAAAAGAAATATTTCGAATTTCTTTCAATTTCACTAATAGCTTTAAGCTCCTCCTGTCTCTCCTGGTTCCTGTAAGAGTCATTTAACTTAAGTTTGATAGTTTCCACTTCCCTGGTCAGCGCCTCCTTTCGTGTATCAGATATTCTAGCACTCCTGAGGAGCTCAGTGACTCTTCGTCATCTGTAGAGGGAGCGTCTTTCTCCAGTTTACTCCTGCTCTTCTTCTTTCTTAGGGAAATATGCCTAGAACATGCTTCAGCTGCCAGGAAGTTGATCCTTTCAAGGCACTGATTTGGATCCATGTCATTTAAGACATCTTCCCAACAGGTTTCTTTTAGGACATGGTTTACCTGGTCCCAGTTGATGTTCTTGTTGTTGAAGTTGTATTTTGTGAAGACACCTTCACAGGTACATGCATTCTGCTGATCAGGACCCCTATGCATGTACGTCTTGACCTCGATTAGGTTGTGATCGGAATTAGTTGTTTTTGATATTCTTATGTCTCTTATCAGGTCTTCATTATTTGTGAAGATAAGGTCAAGTGTGTTTTCTAGTCTTGTTTGCTCCACTATCTGCTGGCTTAAGGTGTGTTTTTCGCAGAGACTTAGTAGCTCATGTGTGTTTGACCTTTCATTTGCGCTACCTCCGGGTATTGTTTCAGCTGTAACATTATTTGCTACATTCTTCCATTTTGTATGCCTCAGGATATGAAAATACATAAAAATTAACTAATCTCATTTAAGAAGCCGACAACTTTTCAAAAATTGTTGACCATTGTTATCTGTTGCAAGAAAATTTAGGATGTTTGCTTAGTATATCTGGTATCCTATTTTTGTTAATAAGATATTGACATAACACATAGTTTATCATGATATTCTTCAATAAGTTTACAATTGGGCGCATAGTATTCAAGATAGGGACCATAAGGCTAACCACATACTTTGAATTTAGTTTGATCACAATCTGTGTGTTTGTCAAACTGCCTTAAGTATGTACTTGTAACTAAGCTTGCTGCTGCTCCTCCGCGTTAGGAAACATTTGCCCTGTTTCCTTACCTAACCTAACCTCCTGCTGGTGATGGTGCTCCTCCTCCTCCTCCAGCTGTTGGCAGGACTTATGCTGTTTCAACACACCTCCACACATTTAAAAAGAATCAATGGATGGAGTCTTTTGGTTTGACCTAGAAAAGCTGCCTCATCCCTCCTACTTACCACGCCAAACCCTGGTATCTACCACACGGGATGAGGCACTGAGGTTCCAAAGAGCGTACTGGAGAGCATCTAGTGACTAGCAGATCAATATCTTAATCGGGCTGCAAAAAGGTAACCAAGTGGAAAATTGGAATTAAGGTTGCAGCTCCCGCTTCTTGCTTTTTTTTTTGTGTGGGTCTTGGATTTACAGCCTTGTTAGAAACTCTGGTCTTAGCGTCAATTTAACCTCAATTATTGTGTCTTCCCCCTTACTCATACCATGTTCCAGAATTGTTACTGGTTCTAGAGATGACTAATAAAGCAACTATGGTTCAGAGAACCGACATGTTGATAAATTAGACACATGTGCAACTCTTGGGTATCTTTATTGAGGAAACGTTTCGCCACACAGTGGCTTCATCAGTCCATACAAAGGAGAATCTTGAAGAGCAGGAGGAGAATGAGGTAATCAGTCCCTCAACCTTGAGTCGATGTGGTCAGTCCATCAATCTTGAATAGTATTCTATTCAAGATTGATGCATTGTTAAAATCTCTAGTAAAGCTGATGCATGCAGGGGATGAGATGAAAAGCTGTAAGCCTTCTTCCTGAAAGCTGGCTGCCTTGGATCAAAGTCTAGCGCAAGCTGGACCCCAAGGTATTGGTCAAGTGTGGTGAGAATGGTATAGCACTGCGTACCTTGTTCCAAGGTTCATAGGTTCGAGTCTCCTTCAGCTAGAGATCAGTGTTTGTGTATATTTCGCCTGCTCTTGCGAATTCTTGCGAATTCCTTGTATATATATATATATATATATATATATATATATATATATATATATATATATATATATATATATATATATATATATATATATATATATATTACTCTCAGCGAACCTCGGAACAAGGTACGCAGTGCTCTACTCACCGTACCACACTGGTCGAATACCTTGGCGCCCAGCCAAGGTATATATATATATATATATATATATATATATATATATATATATATATATATATATATATATATATATATATATATATATATATATATAATTATGAAATTAAGCGCTAATCTCCTAAGGGTCACTTTGGTTAATCTTTGACGGGGTCCAAGGCTTTGTAACTCTTCCTTCTCCTTAATATATAGAGGGAATTACCAGCAAATCTAAACATTTCCTCAAGAAAGAGCTTGAAAGAATCCTTCAGGCAGTTAGCCCCTGATCAGCCACGCTGTGGTGCCTGCCATAACCACGTAGACAACAGGAACAGGTAATGAGGGGGCCCAAGCCTTGCACGCCACCGACACCATCACGAATATCAAGGTTTAATTAGGGAAGCAGGTGTAGCCGTGTGATCAAAGGTATGGAGCTATAGCTGGTGCTGATGGAAGTAGGGAGGGGGGAGGGGGGAGGAGGAGGAGAGGAAGGTGAAGTCTAGAGAGAGGAGGAAGAGGAAGAGGAGGAGAAGATGATGGCTAGAGAGAGAGGGAGATAATTATTATAATCAAAACTAAGCGCTAAACCCACAAGTGTCATACAGAAGAGAGGGATTGTATTTATTGTATTAGTGATAGTATACAATTCCAACAAGTTGAACAACAGGGAACATGTGCAGCACGAGGATATCCTTATTGCTGAAACGTTTCGCCCGCTCAACAAACTTCTTTAGTCGACTCCGGGAGGGGAAAGGAGGGAGAGAGAGAGAGACAGAGACAGAGACATGGGGCCTAGAAATAAGAACGAGTATAGATGAATGCAGAAAGTACGTATTAAAGAGACACATGCAAAGGACACACAAAGTAAGTTGTGGACAACACAGCAAGGGATAAGACGACTTAATCCTTCTTTTACTTGTCCTTTTGACTGGTTAAAAACTGATATTTTAACATACAAATAAGTAATTCGACACATTATATTGGTCCAGTTGTATACAAACTAGTGCTGTTTATAAGCTTGTAATCATATCCTTATCATTGACAATGGTAGGGTGTAAATCACTTTACTCTGACCTACATGAACTTATTTATCGTTCCAGTAATTATATCCACGTGTGTGTGCGTGTTGACCCGGCTGGCAACATCTTCATTAAAGTTGTTGGTCCTGATTTCTATCGGGTGCAGTTGTTCCATACCAACTCACATCATCAATTCATGCAACAATTAATGATCACATTGGCTAATTAAATTGGTTGTTCAACCGTGCACGGGTCTGTATTTTAATTCCTTTTCCTAAGGCACTGCAAATACCTACTTGTGACTGGTCTCTCCAGCTAGTGACGTCACTCGCAAACTCGGTCAATATGAGAGCTGTCAGCGTTGTTGAAACACGTCCTGTTGTGGAGGGACCTGGCTAGTGCTATTGTCCATGGGCGACAGTTGTATTAAGGGACAACAACTGTATTAAGGGACCTTGTCTTAGGGACAACTGAGGGCCATGTCTAGGGACTATTGATGAATTAATGGTACCTATGTATCTGTTGGATACATAGGTTCCCTAAGGGGACCTGTGTATCCCATAGATACATAGGGATCTTCACTATAGACAACCTATGTATTGAGGAACCGAGTTAGTAGTTTTTCTCACAAACGAACAGTCGGTTTGTAATGTTATAAAGGATTTAAAGACGCGAACTTTCAGTGTGTGTTGTCGCCTTTAACCAGGCTCTCACTATAGCGGTCGTGTGTTACTGTGCATAACATCCGGTACTGAGATGCGGAGATACACACATCTGTCGGTGTGCGTGCGTGTGCGTGTGCGCGCTCGGTGAATTAACATGGTGTACAAATTGTTGTACCAAACTTGACTGTCGACCTTGCTTCTTTGATAACTTAATGTAATGTAATGCAGTTTTGCTCTGTAAGTGAAAGTTTGTTTCATGATAATGCAAGTATGTATTCTTAAACATACTTCCGATGAATATGCTTTTTTAAAATATATGGATGCATTCTTAGATATCTACCTGGAGTCTACCTGGAGGGTATTTCGGGGATCAACGCCCCCGCGGCAAGGTCCACCACCAGGCCTACCGGTGGATCAGGGCCCGATCAGCCAGGCTGTTACTGCTGGCCGCACGTGGTCCAACATACGAACCACAGTCTGGCTGATCCGGCACCGACTTTAAGTATCTGTCGAGCTTCCTCTTGAAGGCAGCCAGGGGCCTATTGGTAATTCCCCTTATGCATGGTGGGAGGCTGTTGAACAGTCTTGGGCCCCGGATGTCAGTGGTGTTACCGAATTCCTATGTAATATACTTGTGTAGTATATCGTAAGTTGTATCACCCATATTATATATATATATATATATATATATATATATATATATATATATATATATATATATATATATATATATATATATATATATATATGTATGTATATGTATACAAGCACTGATCTCTGGCTGAAGGTGACTTGAACCTACGAACCTTGGAACAAGGTACGCAGTGCTTTACCAATCTGCCCACACTGGACCAATACCTTGGAGTCCAGCTTGCGCTAGACTTTGATCCAAGGCAGCCAGCTTTCAGGGAGAAGGCTTACAGCTTTTCATCTCATCCCCTGCATGCATCAGCCTTACTAGAGATATTAACAATGCAAGGAATTCGCAAGAGCAGGCGAAATATACACAAACACCTGGGCAGTAGGGCAATGTACAATGTAGTCCAAATATCCTCATCCCCCCTCACCCCCTTCAACTCCACCATCATTTCCTTCTCTCTCTCCTATATATAATTTTTGTTTCTCAGCTCGTTGATGATGGAGATGTCTTCATAGAATATCTATTTATCCTATATACAAGATAGGCCATTCTGAGAGATGGTAGTACCCAAGTAACAGAAACTCTAGCAATGCTTGAACGAAACTTTGAAATCTGCCGTAGCTAATGAACCCCCTTAATGGAATATTCATTGTTCCACTGAAGTCTCTCAGCTCAAACTCAGAGATTTCAACACTGAGCTCCATGGTGCAAGATGAATCATGGCAGGGAAATAGCTAGCTCATGTTTCCCCTATGTAACTATCATATATAATTAAGTAGCAGCATACTGCGAGTGTATCCAATATTGCTCAATAAAAAAAATCGTGACTCCTCGACCACATAACCATCAGCATCACCACCTGGTGTGAAGGGTAAGAACATTCCACTGACAATTATAAGTCCTTGGCTTCGATTCCCTGGCACGGAGAAACATTTGGACAAATTTCCTTACATCCCTCCTCACCTAGCAGTAAAACTAGGTCCTTGTGTCTTAGCAGAGTGTTGTGGGTCGCGTCTAGGGAAAAAGTGCTTTAGGAATCTCCACTCTTGCTGGAATGTCTTATCTGTGTAAGAAAACATTCCTCTTTTGTGTGTAAAAAACTCCAGTTGCTGCTGGAAGTGTTCAGGTCTTGGGTGAAAGGTATCCAGGGACCTAGTGATGGAAATAAAGGGTCGCTACCCTCACCACTTGGTAAACAATTACTACCAACCACACATTCCCCACTACCACCACAATCCCCCTCCATCCACCCACCACCACTACCAGCATTACCGCCAGCACCACAGTCACCATGCCGCCGCTGCCGCCACCACCACCGCCACCACCGCCGCCACCGCCGCCACCACCGCCGCCACCGCCGCCATCACCACCACCACCACCACCGCCGCCGCTGCCGCCGCCGCCGCCGCGACCACCACCACCACCACCTCTGCCTCCGCTGCCTCCTTCTTCTCCTCCTCTTCTTCCTTTTCCTCTTCCTCCTCCTCTTCATCTCTCTTCCCTCCTCCTTCCCCTCCCACCCACCACCATTACCACCATCACCACAAACAGTTAATATTAATCATACCTCCCCCACTACTACTACTACTACTACTACTAAATGTGTTCTAAGTGAAGGTATTCGTGTTAATTTACTTAAAATTTGACATATTTAACATATCCTCATTATTATTCCTGTGAATTATGTCTGGTTTTGCTTCGAATGTCATCATTTTGAAAGTCTATTATTGTTTTCTGCATTTGTCTACCAAACTTTTAACTTTTCTTTGCATCTTTTTATTATGCACTTATTCTTTAGTGTGTGTGTGTGTGTGTGTAAGGAGGTTTATCTCAGTGTGCGAGAGCTGCTAGGATTCTGGGCGTTTGATACAAAGGATCTTATTCTCTGAATGACTGTGTGCACTTGTCTACCACTGTGAACAATGATAATGAACAATAGATGCTACTTTAGTGTTGAGGTACATAGTGCATAATGCTAGTCACGGCATTATGCCGGGTGAGCGCCCCGACATAATGCCATGACGAAAACCAAAGGCCTACCATGCACGGGGGTCTTTTTTCGTCAGTGCATTATGCCGGGTAGCAGCCGTTAGCATGACGTCACGGCCTGCCACCACACTCCACAGTGACTCCTCAGTGCTCATGTGGCTGCCGTGGTAAGAGGAAATGTTACACTTTTGTCTCTCATCCACCCCATCTTTTGTCCGGTGTTCCCTTTGGTTTTGGGGCTATACATGTTTGATTATGGGTTAAAGGAAGTCTTTAACACCTGAAACTATAGCTCAAATCATAGGGCTTAACAAAACTGAGTACCAGACGAAGGATATAGTGGAGAATGTTGGTATGTGTGAACGTTCAGTGAGGAACTGGGTGCAACGTTTCAAGGCTGGTGGCGGTGTCGAGTTACCGTCTGCCGAACCTCAGCCTGACCCCTCGAGGAAGACATCTGTTCGTACCTTAACTGTGTTAAAGAAGCAGTTAGAGAGTACACCGAAGATAACTATTAGAGAATTGAAAGAAAAGAACCAACATCTTCTCTCATAGGTGTCTATAAGAACTGTTAACAGACGTGTATCAGAACTGGGCTATAGTAGTCACCGCCAGGTTAAGAAACCGATCCTCTCCAAGCCACAGAAGAAACGTAGGCTAGATTATGCAAAGAAATATCTTCATTGGAATCCTCAACAGCGGTCTGAAGTACTTTGGAGTAATGAAGCAACCTTCACTGTCACCTGTAACCGTGGGGGACATGAGTACCAGCCCAGAGGTAGTGACCCGCTAGACCCATGCTACACCTGTGGGACCACCAAACGCCCAGACTCGCTCATGGTTTAGGGGTGTTTCAGTGTTCAGAGTGTTGGTGAACTCATTGTGCTTCCCATAAACCAGTATATGAACCAGTATAATTACCTGTATTGTGTGACAATTTACTTGAGGCTTTTGACCAGTGTGGGGCTTAAGTTTTTATGCAGGATGGTGCACCGTGTTATACCGCCATATCTGTAGTTCAGTGGTTTAAGGACTGTGAAGTGAGGTTCTTTAATGACTGGCCAGGCAATTCCACAGACCTAAACCCTATTGAGAACCTCTGGTCAGTAGTGAAACGAAGTTTACTGGACAAGGATATCAGTTCCATCGCATGGATGGAGGCTGCTCAACATGAGGCATGGAATAATATACCTCCCCAAACCCTCAAGAATTAGTGTGAGAGTCATCCTACACAGCTGAGGGACGTGATTAAGCTTAAAGGACGCAGCACCAAGTGTTAAACCCTCAGTAAGTGTGCAAATATATATATTATAATCTTTCATGGTATGTGTTTGTGTTTTGGTACGTGTGGGGGGGAGGAGCTGCATAATGCCGTGACTAGCACTGTAATATGTCTGTAAGGTTTCTCCCATGATGGATATTATGGGCTTACAGGTTATAGTAGTCATGGTTAATGTGGCTCTGAAAATGTTTAGAGGATCCAGGAATGTGTGTAGTGTGTTTGTGTGTATATATATATATATATATATATATATATATATATATATATATATATATATATATATATATATATATATATATATATATATATATATATATATATGCAATAAGATCACAGTAAACAGGTGATTTCAGAATATGCAAAACAACCACTCTGAAAGAATAGAGAAATTCCAAGCGCTTTCATGACTACTCACTCATAGTTCCTTGATAATGTGAGTAGTCACGAAAGCGCTTGGAATTTCACTACTCTTTCACAGTGGTTGTTTTGCATATATATATATATATATATATATATATATATATATATATATATATATATATATATATATATATATATATATATATATATATATATATATATATATACAATAAGATCACAGTAAACAGGTGATTTTAAAATATGCAAAACAATCACTGTGAAAGAGTAGTGAAATTCCAAGCGCTTTCGTGACTACTCACATTGTCAAGTTCCTTGACAATGTGAGTAGTCACGAAAGCGCTTGGAATTTCACTACTCTTTCACAGTGGTTGTTTTGCATATATATATATATATATATATATATATATATATATATATATATATATATATATATATATATATATATATATATATATATATATATATGATGTATATAATTACGCAGAAATCGAGAACAAACGATAAAAGATGCAAAACAACCACATGGAGAGGTGAACGTAAGCTCTAGGCATTTCGACTTGGAATTAGGGCCTGTTTTTCCTCCTTTTTTTGATGGTTAGACCAGCGTTTGCCTTAGAATCCTGTGGGATAGATAAACTATGGCTGACTTTCTTGAAATTACATGTGCCTTCCCTTTAAATAAGTTCCTTTAAATGGACCCCTTTTCTAGAGGTGCAAAAAAAAGTCCTAAGACAATTACCAGATCTGTCTATATTTGGTATGCAAGGTCATAGCATATCTGACAGAATTTTTGATAATTGCCCTGTTACGTTCGTCAGGCTGTTATTACAATGTCAGTGTTTGTTTTTCTATTGCTATAATATTTAGTCTTTTTGGCTATGGGTACTGGTATGCCTGGAGGCAATTCCTGCCATCTGCCTACAGTTTTTCTGCCTCTCTATTAATTAATCAAATGGTTATAATTATGGCAACAATTTTTAAAAGAATGGACCGGTAAGCCAGCGGAAGGCCTCGGTCAGAAGCTCCAACGGCGGGTCATCATCTGATAAAGACCCGCTCAGGAAACACTTGTCCTGTTGCCCGACGAACCTTACGTAACCTAACCTAATCTGCCTCACTCCGGCAGAGGCAAGCAAAAATTTGTGTATGCATTAAATTAATTTGGCAAAAATCATTCTGAACCTAACGAAAAAATATATTTCACTGTGTTTGTTTATTATTAAATTATTGTAAACTTATCTAAAATATATTTAACTGAATTAGCCTGAATTAAATTGCGCTTGTTATAATAAGGTTAGGTAAGTTTTCTTAGGTTCTTTCGGTACAAAATTATTAATTTTTACATTAATGTAAATGAAAAAATATGTCTTTTAAACGAATAAGAGGAAAATTTTAGAAAGGACTTAATTTTAAACGAATTCTTCCTAATTGACCAGTTTTACCTATTCGGCACGACATATATATATATATATATATATATATATATATATATATATATATATATATACATATATATATATATATATATATATATATATATATATATATATATATATATATATATATATATATATATATATATATATAACAACACTGCGACTAGCCAAGGACATTTGCTAGTCGCAGTGTTGTTATTTATCAATACCACTTGTTCGTGGACACAATAATATATATATATATATATATATATATATACATATATATATATATATATATATATATATATATATATATATATATATATATATATATATATATATATTATGCATATATCGCGAACAAGCGATACAAGATGCAGAACAATAAGGAAGAGCCAGGTGTGAGTGTGGGAGAGGTGCGTGAAGCTGTGGGTAAAACGAAAGGGGATAAACCAACTAGGATTGATGGGATCAAGACACAAATGTTAAAAGCAGGTAGGGTGGTTGGTGCTTTTACTCATTAAATATATGAAAGAGGGGAAGGTACCTAGGAACTGGAAGAGCGTGCATAATTCCTTTATATAAAGGAAAAAGGCACAAAAGAGAGTGTAAGATTTATAGGGAAATTTGAGAAATTAGCCTGTTCAGCATACCTGTTATTATTGAAAGAGTTAAGGATAAGCCCGAGAGATTTTTTGAGGATAGTGAGGCTCAGGGGAGGGTGTGTAGGAGAGGGGGAGATTATTTTCCAGTAAAAGTAGACCCTTAGACAGGGTTGCTTGATGTCACCATGGTTGTTTAATATATTTACAGATGGGTTTGTAAGATAAGTGAATGCTAGGGTGTTGGGGGAGGTGTGGGATTGGCTGATAAAGACTCTTATACAGAGTGAGAGTTGTCACATTTGCTTTTTGCCGATGACATGGTGCTTTTGGGAGATTCCTGAAGAGAAGTTGCAAAGGTTGGTGCACGAATTTGGAAGGGTATGTAAAAGAAGGAAATTAAAAGAGAACTTAGGAAATCGCTAGGTGATGAGGGTAACGAAAATTACGTAATGAAAGATTGGATATCAGATTGGAGGGGAAATATATGGTGAAAGTGAATGTGTTCAGATGATTGGGAGTAGACTTGTTGGCAGATGTGTCTATGAATGACGAGGTGACCCATAGAATTGACCAGGGAAAAAAGGTGAGTGGTGTATTGAGGCATATATGGAGACGAAGAACGTTATCCATGGAGGCAAAAAGGGGAATGTATAAGAGTATAGTGGTACCAATGCCCTTATATGGGTGCGAAAGTTAGGTTGTGAACGTTGCAGCTAGGAGGAGGCTGAGGCAGTGGAGATATCGTATTTAAGGACATTGTGTGATGTGAATATTATGCATAGAATTCCTAGCTTGGAAATTAGAGGAGCGGGTTTACTAAAAGTATTATCCAGAGGGCTGAAGAGGAGTTGTTGGAGGTGGTTCTGACATTGAGAGAGAATGAAACAAAATATGATGATTTGGAAGGCATATAAATTTATAGGGAAGGGAAGGCGAGGTAAGGGTCTTCCTAGGAAAGGTTGGAGGGAGGGGGTAAAAAAGGTTTTATATGCGAGGGGCTTAGACATCCGGCAACCGTGTGTGTGTGTTAGGGGTGAATGAAGGCAAGTGGGTTTTATGACTTGACGTGCTGTTGGAGTGTGAGCAAGATAACATTTATAAAGGGATTCAAGGAAACTGGTTAGCCGGACTTCAGTCCTGGAGGTAGGAAGTGATGGTATATGCCAACAAGTGGAGAACAAGACACCAAGTTGAAGAAAGACAGCTTTCCTCCGACACAATGTGTGTTTTTTCTGCAACAACTTCAGCAGTTTTAGTCTTGATTTTGTTGCGAATTGTCTTTCTATTTTACTTTTATCTCAGGGGAGTAGTTTCTGTCCTGGTAGTTACCGATTTCCTATGTGCGTCCCCCTCCCTACTGCCCCTACCCACTCTGTGTGTGTACTCACCTATTTATGGTTGCAGGAGTCGAGTCGTAGCTCCTGACCCCGCCTCTTCACTGATTGCTACTAGGTCCTCTCTGTCCCTGCTCCATGAGCTTTATCAAACATCGTCTTAAAACTATGTATGGTTCCCGCCTCCACTACGTCACTTTCTAGGCTATCCACTGCCTAACTACTCTATGACTGAAGAAATACTTCCTAACATCCCTTTGGTTCATCTGAGTCTTCAACTTCCAATTGTGACCTCTTGTTTCTGTGTCCCATCTCTGGAATATCCTGTCTCTGTCCACCTTGTCTATTCTGCGCAGTATTTTATATGTCGTTATCATGTCTCCCCTGACCCTCCTGTCCTCCAGTGTCGTCAGGCCGATTTCCCTCAACCTTTCTTCGTAGGACAATCCCCTTAGCTCTGGGACTAGTCTTGTTGCAAACCTTTGCAATTTCTCTAATTTCTTGACGTGCTTGACCGGGTGTGGATTCAAACTGGTGCTGCATACTCCAGTATGGGCCTGACGTAAATGGTGTACAGAATCTTAAACGATTCCTTACTGAGGTATCGGAACGCTATCCTTAGGTTTGCCAGATGCCCGTATGCTGCAGCAGTTTTCTGATTGATGTGCGCCTCAGGAGATGTGCTCGGTGTTATACTCACCTCCAGATCTTTTTCCTTGAGTGAGGTTTGAAGTCTTTGGCCACCTAGACTATACTGTGTCTGCGGTCTTCTTTGCCCTTCCCCAATCTTCATAACTTTGCATTTAGCAAGGTTAAACTCAAGGAGCCAGTTGCTGGACCAGGCTTGTAGCCTGTCAAGGTCTCTTTGTACTCCTGCCTGATCCTCGACCGATTTGATTCTCCTCATTAACTTCACATCATCTGCAAACAATGACACTTCTGAGTCTATCCCTTCCGTTAAGTCATTCACATGTACGAAAAACAGCACAGGTCCTAGGACTGACCCCTGTCTAACCCCGCTTGTTACAGGCACCCACTCTGACACCTCGTCACGTGCCATGACTCGTTGTTGCCTCCCTGTCAGGTATTCTCTGATCAATTGCAGTGCCTTTCCTGTTATGTGTGCCTGATCCTCTAGCTTTTGCAGTAACCTCTTGTGAGGAACTGTGTCAAAGGCCTTCTTACAGTCCAAGAAAATGCAGTCTATCCACCCCTCTCTCTTGTCTTACTTCTGTCACCTTGTCATAAAATTCCAGTAGGTTTGTGACACAGGATTTTCCTTCCCTGAAACTGTGCTGGTTGTCGATTATACACTTGTTTCTTTCCAGGTGCTCCACCACTCTCCTCCTGCCTCATGTCTGTCTCCTTTTCTAAAAAATGAGACTACATTTGCCATCTTCCATTCATCAGGGAGTTGTCCAGTTTCAATGGATGTGTTGAAGATCTTTGTTAGTGGCACACAGCATCTCTGCTCCCTCTCTAAGGACCCATGGAGAGATGTCTGGTCCCACCGCCTTTGAGGTGTCAAGTTCACATAGCAGCTCCTTCACCTCCTCCTTGGTTATGTACTCACCTATTTGTGGTTGCAGGGGTCGAGTCATAGCTCCTGGCTCTGCCTCTTCGCTGATTGCTACTAGAACCTCTCTCTCCGTGCCCCATTAGCTTAATCATACCTCGCCTTAAAACTATGTATGGTTCCCGCCTCCACTACGTCACTTTCTAGGCTATTCCACGGCCTGACAACTCTATGACTGAAGAAATACTTCCTAAAATCCCTTTGATTAATCTGAATCTTTAACTTCCAATTGTGACCCCTTGTTTCTGTGTCTCATCTCTGGAGCATCCCGTCTTTGTCCACCTTGTCTATTCCGCGCAGTATTTTATATGTCGTTATCATGTCTCCCCTGACCCTCCTGTCCTCCAGTGTCTTCAGGCCGATTTCCCTCAACCTTTCTTCATAGGACAATCCCCGTAGATATGGAACTAGTCTTGTTGCAAACCTTTCCACTTTCTCTAATTTCTTGACGTGCTTCACTGGGTGTGGATTCCAAACTGGTGCTGCATACTCCAGTATGGGCCTGACGTAAATGGTATACAGAGTCGTGAACGAATCCTTACTGAGGTATCGGAACGCTATCCGTAGGTTTGCCAGGCGCCCGTATACTGCAGCAGTTATCTGAATGATGTGCACCTCAGGAGATATGCTCGGTGTTATACTCACCCCCAGATCTTTTTCCTTGAGTGAGGTTTGCAGTCTTTGGCCATCTAAACTATATTGTGTCTGCGGTCTTCTTTGCCCTTCCCCAATTTTCATGACTTTGCATTTGGCAGGGTTAAACTTAAGGAGCCAGTTGCTGGTCCAGGCTTGTAGCCTGTCCAGGTCTCTTTGAAGTCCTGCCTGATCCTCATCCGATTTGATTCTTCTCATTAACTTCACATCATCTGCAAACAAGGACACTTCTGAGCCTATCCCTTCCGTTATGTCGTTCACATATACCAAGAACAGCACAGGTCCTAGGACTGACCCCTGTGGAACCCCGCTTGTCACAGGCGCCCACTCTGACACCTCGTCACCTACCATGACTCGTTGTTGCCTCCCTGTCAGGTATTCTCTGATCCATTGCAGTGCCTTTCCTGTTATGTGTGCCTGATCCTCTAGCTTTTGCAGTAACCTCTTGTGAGGAACTGTGTCGAAGGCTTTCTTGCAGTCCAAAAAAATGCAGTCCATCCACCCCTCTCTCTTTTGTCTTACTTCTGTCACCTTGTCATAAAACTCTAGTAGGTTTGTGACACAGGATTTTCCTTCCCTGAAACCGTGCTGGTTGTCAATTATACACTTGTTTCTTTCCAGTTGCTCCACTACTCTCATCCTGATGATCTTCTCCATGACCTTGCATACTATACACGTTAGTGATACAGGTCTGTAGTTTAGTGCCTCATGTCTGTCTCCCTTTTTAAAAATTGCGACTACATTTGCCATCTTCCATACCTCAGGGAGTTGCCCAGTTTCAAATGATGTGTTGAAGATCTTTGTTAATGGCACACACAGTATCTCTGCTCTCTCCTTAAGGACCCACGGAGAGATGGTGTCTGGTCCCACCGCCTTTAAGGTGTCAAGTTCGCATAGCAGCTTCTTCACCTCCTCCTTGGTTATATGTACCTCATCCAGCACTTACTGGTGTACCCCCCCTGTTCTGGTTACCTGGAGTCCTACTGGTTTCCACTGTAAATACTTCTTTAAATCTCGTGTTGAGCTCCTGACATACCTCTAGGTCATTTCTTGTGAACTCCCCATCACCCTTCCTCAGTCTGATTACCTGGTCCTTGACTGTTGTTTTCCTCCTGATGTGGCTGTACAAGAGCTTCGGGTCAGTCTTGACTTTCGATGCTATGTCATTTTCATATTGTCGCTGAGCCTCCCTTCATATCTGTGCATATTCGTTTCTGGCTCTTCGGCTAATCTCTTTATTTTCCTGAGTTCTCTGTCTTCTGTATCTTTTCCATTCTCTAGTACACCTAGTTTTTGCCTCCCTATGCCTTTGGGTAAACTAGGGACTCGTTCTGTTCTTCCCATTATTTCTGTTTCCCCTGGGAACAAACCTCTCCTCTGCCTCCTTGCATTTTGTTTCCACATAGTCCATCATTTCTTGTACTGGTTTTCCTGTCAGTTCCCTCTCCCACTGAATGTCTTGAAGGAAGTTCCTCATGCCTGAGTAGTTCCCCCTTTTGTAGTTTGGTTTTTCCCACCCTATTCCTGCTGCTCTCTCCACTTGGAGCTCAACTATGTAGTCGAAGCACAGAACCACATGATCACTAGCTCCCAGGGGCCTTTCATACATGATATCCTCGATGTCAGAACTACTCATGGTGAATACAAGGTCCAGTCTTGCTGGTTCATCCTCTCCTCTCTCTCTGGTAGTGTCTCTGACATGTTGATGCATGAGGTTTTCCAGTACCACATCCATCATCTTGGCTCTCCATGTTTTTGGATCCCAATGGGGCTCCAGGTTTTCCCAGTCAATCTCCTTGTGATTGAAATCACCCATAACTAGTAACTTTGCTCCTCCCATGTGTGCTCTCCTGGCTACCTCGGCTAGTGTGTCGACCATTGCTCTGTTGCTTGCATCGTATTCTTCTCTTGGCCTCCTGCAATTCTGTGGTGGGTTGTACATTACTGCAATTATCTCTCAGACTGGATCGTTCCTATTAAGTAGTCCCTTTCGCCCATTCCATCCATTCCTTCCTTTTTCTCAAACCCCACTGATTTTTAAAGAGCAGTGCAACTCCTCCTCCCCCTCTCCTCCCTCTTTCTTTCCTGAGGATTTGATATCCGGATGGAAAGATTGAATCTGTTATTATTCTGGTGAGTTTTGTTTCTGTGAGTGCTATTATGTCTAGGGATGTCTTCTTGATTCTTTCATGCCACTCCTCATACTTATTTGTTATTCCATCTGCATTTGTATACCATACCTTCAACTTCTTTTCTAAGACTGTGGTCTGGGAGGTATATTGGGGTTAGGGAAGTAGGAGACCTGATAAGGAACTATGGGTGGTTGCTGTGAGGGTGGAGTTTGTAATGCAGTGGGTGGGGGCATTGGATGTTGCATGATCGTTTTGGTTTAGAGTGTTTGGTTGCACTGGGGTTGACCTGGTTGGGAGGCTTCTATAGGAAGTTGTGACGGAGGCTGTATTTTATCTTCTTTCTGGGTCTGGGATCTCCTGTCTGTCTTCTCCATCCTCTCTCTTTCCTCCTTTCGCCTTTGTACCATCTGTCTCAGTGTCTGCCTTTCTTCTTGTGTTCTGTCGTGGTCGAGATACACCTTCCTGTATGCCGGCATGTCCCTTAATCGTGCTTTCTCCTGCAGGATCCTGTTCCAAGTCGATTCTGCTTGAAGGTCACTTTCACTGGCCGGGTTCTTTTTTTTACAAACCCCCCTATTCTCCAAAAATTTTCCAGCTGGGTCATGTCTTCTATTGCTTTTATGATGCTTTCAATTGCTTTTTTTCCCCTTGTTTTCTTGCTTCATATGTTTCCCCTTCAACTTCCTGGAGCCCATACACAAAGACTGACCTCACCCTTTCATTCTCCCACTGCATATCCCTGTGTATCCCCTCATTCAATTTGATTTCCTCCATTGCAGCTTTCCTTTCTTCAGTTTCACTAGCTAATGTACTTGGGCTCAGTGGCCTGTCATTTTCCCTTCTCGGCTTTCCCTGGGCTCTGCTGTGGTCTGTTAGGGCCTCCTCATAAAGCTTAGCTCTTTCATTTACTACAGTCTCCTCTGATAGAGCTTCTACATGCAGTTTTGCTCCTTCTTTCCCTACAGTCCCCATATTTGTGACTGAGGTAGCAGTCTCTGATTTCAATCCCAAAATGTTCTTTAGTTCTTTAGGAAGTTTCAGATTTTTCAGTTCCTCTTCTAAACTCTGTATCCTAGCCTCTGCTGCTTTGACTTGCACGTCCCACTTCCTGCTTTCCATATCTATCCTCTCTTCCGTTCCCATGCTAAGTTCTTCTAGTTTCTTTTCCCATTCATGTTCCCTTTTGATGAGCTCTGCTGCCCAATCTTCCTTTGCAGCTTCCTCCTCCTGTCCCTTGGTTTTTCTTCCTGCTCTCTGGCAACCCATTTTTGTCTTATCCTGATGGCCTCAGAGTGGAAAACCTATGTAATTCTGTGTGTTAGGTTAGTACTGTGTATGTCAGAGTGTGGGGGTGGTGAAGGTAGAGGAGGAACTGTGGCTATGTGGGGGAGGAGTGGGGAGGGGGATTTAGGGGGGAATATGGGGAGTGGGAAGGAGGGAGAAGCAAGTGGGTGAGTGGGAGAGGGAGAGGGGGAAGGAGGGAGAGGTGGGGAGGAGGAAGATGAAAGAGGGAGGGGTGGGATCAGGGGAAGGAGTGAGATGTCGGTGGGGAGGGGGGGAGTGTATATGTGAGTCTGGATATGTGGGTGTGTGTGTGTGTTTCAATGAATTACCAATTGCTATTCCTTATTGAATACTTGAGTGCCTATTCTTTATCGTGCTATGAGAGACCATTCACAATCAGCTTGGCAGTTAATTGGAACCTGGTACCCCACACCCACACAACCACTCATAGGTGAGTACAGTACTTGCAATGCAGCTTTAGCAGCCTGTAGATTGTCCAGCTCAATGTGACGTCCTGGCGTAGATCCACCTCAATTTCTTCTCGTTAATAATGTACTCTATTCACTGTATTTCACAGGTCACACGATTGTTTCACTTTATTATCTTTCTTGGGTGACACGTGACAACGTCGCCTTACCACCCACACTAGCCTGCCCACTCTGACTGCGCCACAACGTTTCACTTTCTAGATCACTTACAAAATTGTGGCTCTCCCCACACTTATGTGGCTCAGGCAGATTGTAAATCGCTTCTAGGATTGTTCACTACCCTGACACACTTAGCAACCCTTGCAGAACACTTGGGTAGCCCTCAAAAACACTTATATTCGTGGAGCACGGAAGGCGTGACTCGCGCGCTCGGTGTCCCTGTGTGTCATGTATGTTAGTGTGTGTGTACTCACCTATTTGTACTCACCTATTTGTGGTTGCAGGGGTCGAGTCATAGCTCCTGGCCCCGCCTCTTCACTGATTGCTACTAGGTCCTCTCTCTCCCTGCTACATGAGCTTTATCATACCTCGCCTTAAAACTATGTATGGTTCCTGCCTCCACTACTTCACTTTCTAGACTATTCCATGACTTGACTACTCTATGACTGAAGAAATACTTCCTAACATCCCTTCGATTCATCTGAGTCTTCAACTTCCAATTGTGACCTCTTGTGTCTGTGTCCCATCTCTGGAACATCCTGTCTTTGTCCACCTTGTCTATTCCGCGCAGTATTTTATATGTCGTTATCATGTCTCCCCTGACCCTCCTGGCCTCCAGTGTCGTCAGGCCGATTTCCCTCAACCTTTCTTCGTAGGACAATCCCCGTAGCTCTGGGACTAGTCTTGTTGCAAACCTTTGCACTTTCTCTAATTTCTTGACGTGCTTGACTAGGTGTGGATTCCAAACTGGTGCTGCATACTCCAGTATGGGCCTGACGTAAATGGTATACAGGGTCTTGAACGACTCCTTACTGAGGTATCGGAACGCTATCCGTAGGTTTGCCAGGCGCCCGTATGCTGCAGCAGTTATCTGATTTATGTGCGCCTCAGGAGATATGCTCGGTGTTATACTCACCCCCAGATCTTTTTCCTTGAGTGAGGTTTGCAGTCTTTGGCCATCTAAACTATATTGTGTCTGCGGTCTTCTTTGCCCTTCCCCAATCTTCATGACTTTGCATTTGGCAGGGTTAAACTCAAGGAGCCAGTTGCTGGACCAGGCTTGCAGCCTGTCCAGGTCTCTTTGTAGTCCTGCCTGATCCTCATCCGATTTGATTCTTCTCATTAACTTCACATCATCTGCAAACAAGGACACTTCTGAGTCTATCCCTGTGTGTGTGTGTGTGCAAACAGGGACACTTCGGAGTCTATTCCTTCCGTCATGTCGTTCACAAATACCAGAAACAGCACTGGTCCTAGGACTGACCCATGTGGGACCCTGCTGGTCATAGGTGCCCACTCTGACACCTCGCCATGTACCATGACTCGCTGCTGTGTCCCTGACAAGTATTCCCTGATCCATTGTAGTGCCTTCCCTGTTATCCCTGCTTGGTCCTCCAGGTTTTGCACTAATCTCTTGTGTGGAACTGTGTCAAACGCCTTCTTGCAGTCCAAGAAAATGCAATCCACCCACCCCTCTCTCTCTTGTCTTACTGCTGTCACCATGTCATAGAACTCCAGTAGGTTTGTGACACAGGGTTTCCCATCCCTGAAACCATGTTGGCTGCACTTGATGAGATCATTCCTTTCTAGGTGTTCCACCACTCTTCTCCTGATAATCTTCTCCATGACTTTGGATACTATACATGTCAGTGACACTGGTCTGTAGTTTAGTGCCTCATGTCTGTCTCCTTTTTTAAAGATTAGGACTACATTTGTTGTCTTCCATGCCTCAGGCAATCTCCCTGTTTCGATAGATGTATTGAATATTATTGTTAAGGGTACACATAGCGCCTCTGCTCCCTCTCTCAGGACCCATGGAGAGATGTTATCTGGCCCCATTGCCTTTGAGGTATCTAGCTCACTCAGAAGCCTCTTCACTTCTTCCTCGGTTGTGTGTACTGTGTCCAGCACTTGGTGGTGTGCCCCACCTCTCTGTCTTTCTGGAGCCCCTTCTGTCTCCTCTGTGAACACTTCTTTAAATCACTTGTTGAGTTCCTCACATACTTCACGGTCATTTCTTGTCTCTCCTTCCTTCCTTAGCCTGATTACCTGGTCCTTGACTGTTGTTTTCCTCCTGATGTGGCTGTATAACAGCTTCGGGTCAGATTTGGCTTTTGCTGCTATGTCGTTTTCATATTGCCGTTGGGCCTCCCTTCTTATCTGTGCATATTCATTTCTTTCTCTACGACTGCTCTCCTTATTCTCCTGGCTCCTTTGCCTTCTATATTTCTTCCATTCCCTAGCACACTTGGTTTTTGCCTCCTTGCACCTTTGGGTGAACCATGGGCTCATCCTGGCTTTTTCATTATTCCTGTTACCCTTGGGTACAAACCTCTCCTCAGCCTCCTTGCACATTGTTGCTACATATTCCATCATCTCATTAACTGGCTTCCCTGCCAGTTCTCCGTCCCACTGAACCCCGTTCAGGAAGTTCCTCATTCCCTTGTAATCCCCTTTCTTGTAGTTTGACTTCATTCGTCCTAGCCTTTCTGCTTCCCCCTCCACTTGTAGCTCTACTGTGTGTGTGTGTGTATGTGTGTGTGTGTGTGTGTGTGTGTGTGTGTGTGTGTGTGTGTGTGTGTGTGTGTGTGTGTGTGTATGTATGTATGTATGTACTAACGGAGCTGTGTTTGCATGGGTCGAGAATCGCTCCTGGAACTGCTTCCTGGACTAGTTTCATCGTTATCTCTGATTTATAGCCTTTTGCGCCTCATTATAACTCCTCTACTCTTTAACTGTGTATTAAGTTTCCCTCCACCTTGTCCCTCTCTTCACCAAGGTCGTCAAGGTTGTTTCTTTCAACGTTTTCTCCTAGTGCGTTCCTCACAGTTCTAGTATTAGTCTGATTGCTAATCTTCGGACCTAGTCAAATTTCTGCACTTGCTTAACCAGTGTTGTCTCTATGCTTGGGCCAAGTACTCAATGATTGGGCCAACATATGTTGTATATGGAGTCCTGAATAATTCTTTATACAAGATTCTGAATGCTGTTTTGAGGGTTGCTATCCTTGCATATTCCACTGACTTTATTAAATTTATATGCATTTCTGGCGATATGTTTGGTGCTATATTTACCCCCAGGTCCTTCTCGGCCTTTAAGATTTGCAGCTTCTCTCCAACCATGTTGTACTATCTCAGGTCTGCTCTCACCTTCATTTTGCATGACCATGCATTTGTTAGGAATGAACTCAACAAGCCACTTGTTTGATCATATCTGTAGTTTGTAAAACTCCCTGGAGTTTATCTCTGTTTTCACCAGCTCTTAGTCGTAAGATTTGTCTTACATCATCCGTAAACAGTGACACATGGGACTAAGCCCCCTCTCGTAGGTCATTCATGTATATTTGGAACCGTAACGGTCCTAGTACTGATCCTTGTGGAACACCATTCGTTATTCTCTCCCATTTTGATGTTCCACCTCTTACTGTTACTCTCTGCTTTCGGTCATTTAGGTCCTCCTGACCCACTGGAGCACTCTGCCTTTTAACTTTGCCTTCTCCTTTAATTTCCTGACCGAGCTTTGGTGTGGTACTGTATCAAATGCTTACTGGAGTCCACAAAAATGCAACTCACCCAGTCTTATCTTTCTTGTTTCATCTCTGTGACTGTCATAGAACTCCAGCCAGTGTGTGTACGTGTGTGTTACCATTTTGTCATGGACACTTGTCGAATGTGTGTGTGTGTGTGTGTGTGTGTGGATAGGTGAGGGAAATCCGGTATTGGCAGCTAAGGTAGCAGGGCATTATTAAGATTATGCAGTTATGTGAGCGGGTGGTGTGAGTGTGAGCTGGATGTGTAGCGGGCGGGCGTCGTGGGTGTGCTGCCTTCCACCTGCGACAAACCATGCAAACTATGCAAATTAATATTGGAATCTGGCCAGACTCAGAGCACGGCCAGCATCTCCTAGTGTTAGTTACCATTTTGTTCTTGGCACATGTCGATTAGACACAAAGCCTGTTGTATATGCGTGCAGGTGTATGTGTATGTGTATGTGTGCATGTGTATGTGTGTGTGTACTCATTTATTTGTGGTTACAGGGGTTGAGACATAGCTCCTGGCCCCGCCTCTTCACTGGTCACTACTAGATCCTCTCTCTCTCCCTGCTCCATGAGCTTTATCATACCTCGTCTTAAAACTATGTACGGTTCCTGCCTCCACTACGTCACGTGCCAGACTATTCCACTTCCTGACAAAACTATGACTAAAGAAGTACTTCCTATCATCTCTCTGACTCATCTGAGTCTTCAACTTCCAATTGTGACCCTTTGTTTCTGTGTCCCATCTCTGGAACATTCTGTCTCTGTCCACCTTGTCAGTTCCTCGCAGTATTTTGTATGTCGTTATCATGCCTCTCCTAACCCTTCTGTCCTCCTATGTCTTCAGGCCGATTTCCCTTAACCTTTCTTCATAGGACATTCTCCTGATCTCTGGAACTAGCCTTGTTGCAAACCTTTGCTATTTCTGTAATTTCTTGACATGTTTGACGAGGTGTGGGTTCCAAACGAGTGCTGCATACTCCAGTATGGGCCAGACGTACACGGTGTATAGAGGCTTGAACGATTCCTTAGTGTGTGTGTATGTGTGGTGTTCTTACTGAGTTGTTCTCACTGATTTGTGTTTGCGTGGGACGAGATTGAAATCCTGGCCCCCGTCTCCTAGATCATTTTGATCTACATCATTGACTTATGACCTTTCGGGTCTTATCACATCTACTCTTGGAGCTGCGTATTGGGTTTGCCTTCTTCCCTGCTTAATCCAAATTATTCCACTTTTCAACCATTCTGAGATTAAAGAATGCTTCCTTACATATTATAGCTCATATGTTTTCATCTTTCATCCGTGTCCCCTTAATCTTGGTCCTCTTAACTTAACTCCTGCTGCCCTATTTACCTCACTAAGGGTTTTGTATGCCGTAATCATGTCTCCCCTTGTTCTTCTCTCAGCCAGAGCGTCTTCGAGGTTCTTCACTAGCTTTCAGGTTTGTGCTTCATGCTTGTGCCGTGTACTCAATGCTTGATCTAACCTTTGTTGTATATAAGGCCCTGAAGGATTCTTTATTAATGAATCCTATTTCGAGGTTTGTTATAAGTGGATATGCAACTGACGTTATTTGGTTTGTGTGTATTTCTGGCGGTGTGTGTGTGTGTGTGTGTGTGTGTGTGTGTGTGTGTGTGTGTGTGTGTGTGTGTGTGTGTGTGTGTGTGTGTGTGTGTGTGTGTGTGTGTGTGTGTGTTGTGTGTGTGTATGTGTGTGTGTGTGTTGTGTGTGTGTGTATGTGTGTGTGTTTTGTGTGTGTATGTGTGTGTGTGTGTGTGTTGTGTGTGTGCGTGTGTGTGTACTCACCTAGTTGTACTCACCTAGTTGAGGTTGCGGGGGTCGAGTCCGAGCTCCTGGCCCCGCCTCTTCACTGATCGCTACTAGGTCACTCTCCCTGAGCCGTGAGCTTTATCATACCTCTGCTTAAAGCTATGTATGGATCCTGCCTCCACTACATCGCTTCCCAAACTATTCCACTTACTGACTACTCTGTGGCTGAAGAAATACTTCCTAACATCCCTGTGATTCATCTGTGTCTTCAGCTTCCAACTGTGTCCCCTTGTTACTGTGTCCAATCTCTGGAACATCCTGTCTTTGTCCACCTTGTCAATTCCTCTCAGTATTTTGTATGTCGTTATCATGTCCCCCCTATCTCTCCTGTCCTCCAGTGTCGTCAGGTTGATTTCCCTTAACCTCTCCTCGTAGGACATACCTCTTAGCTCTGGGACTAGTCTTGTTGCAAACCTTTGCACTTTCTCTAGTTTCTTTACGTGCTTGGCTAGGTGTGGGTTCCAAACTGGTGCCGCATACTCCAATATGGGCCTAACGTATACGGTGTACAGGGTCCTGAACGATTCCTTATTAAGATGTCGGAATGCTGTTCTGAGGTTTGCTAGGCGCCCATATGCTGCAGCAGTTATTTGGTTGATGTGCGCTTCAGGAGATGTGCCTGGTGTTATACTCACCCCAAGATCTTTTTCCTTGAGTGAGGTTTGTAGTCTCTGACCCCCTAGACTGTACTCCGTCTGCGGCCTTCTTTGCCCTTCCCCAATCTTCATGACTTTGCACTTGGTGGGATTGAACTCCAGGAGCCAATTGCTGGACCAGGTCTGCAGCCTGTCCAGATCCCTTTGTAGTTCTGCCTGGTCTTCGATCGAGTGTATTCTTCTCATCAACTTCACGTCATCTGCAAACAGGGACACCTCAGAGTCTATTCCTTCCGTCATGTCGTTCACAAATACCAGAAACAGCACTGGTCCTAGGACTGACCCCTGCGGGACCCCGCTGGTCACAGGTGCCCACTCTGACACCTCGCCACGTACCATGACTCGCTGCTGTCTTCCTGACAAGTATTCCCTGATCCATTGTAGTGCCTTCCCTGTTATCCCTGCTTGGTCCTCCAGTTTTTGCACCAATCTCTTGTGTGGAACTGTGTCAAACGCCTTCTTGCAGTCCAAGAAAATGCAATCCACCCACCCCTCTCTCTCTTGTCTTACTGCTGTCACCATGTCATAGAACTCCAGTAGGTTTGTGACACAGGATTTCCCGTCCCTGAAACCATGCTGGCTGCTGTTGATGAGATCATTCCTTTCTAGGTGTTCCACCACTCTTCTCCTGATAATCTTCTCCATGATTTTGCATACTATACATGTCAGTGACACTGGTCTGTAGTTTAATGCTTCATGTCTGTCTCCTTTTTTAAAGATTGGGACTACATTTGCTGTCTTCCATGCCTCAGGCAATCTCCCTGTTTCGATAGATGTATTGAATATTGTTGTTAGGGGTACACATAGCGCCTCTGCTCCCTCTCTCAATACCCATGGGGAGATGTTATCTGGCCCCATTGCCTTTGAGGTATCTAGCTCACTCAGAAGCCTCTTCACTTCTTCCTCGGTTGTGTGCACTGTGTCCAGCACTTGGTGGTGTGCCCCACCTCTCCGTCTTTCTGGAGTCCCTTCTGTCTCCTCTGTGAACACTTCTTTGAATCTCTTGTTGAGTTCTTCACATACTTCACGGTCATTTCCTGTTGTCTCTCCTCCTTCCTTCCTTAGCCTGATTACCTGGTCCTTGACTGTTGTTTTCCTCCTGATGTGGCTGTACAACAGTTTCGGGTCAGATTTGGCTTT